>NW_006408721.1:4270504-4295648 GCF_000296735.1 Chrysochloris asiatica | reverse complement strand
TTGTAACCAAATGATATACGATAGGATGAATGTAAAAATAATGTTCTCCCTTGTAAACTATCACATAATTCACAATAAAACATTAAAAAAAAAAACCCAGCCACTGAAAGTCCAATGGGCACAGTTCTACTGTCACATATACCAGGTCATCATGCACTGGCATCAATTCAGCAGCAACTGAGTTTTCTTGTGCTTGATGAGGCAGTTTCCCAGCACTCAACACCTGGGAATACATACATCAGAGAAAGGCTGCATGGGCTCTGCAACACTTAATAGTTTAGTAATTAGGACACTCCTCGTCCTTCCTGCCAAACATTTAAAGAAATGACATTAAAGTCTTTCTATCTGGCACTGGTTGGAGGGGTGGGGGTGGGGGTGAGCCCTGTAGGCACATGGAGGACTGGAACTGAGGAGCTGGAGGCCACACCACCCCTGCTTCTGGGCCATCACCTCTCAGTCCCACTCACCAGACTCACATTTCCATGTGAATGAGCCAAAGGGAGTGAGTGTTTCTGAGTTTTGTGGTCCTTTCATTCTCTTCCTTTCTTTAAAAACTGGACCAGAGTCTCCAGTCCTTTCAGCCTTCTTCCTCTCCCTGGAGCCCTGCTGTTGCACATTACTGCTAATGGGGCTCTGGGTCCTGCCAACTCAAAATGAAGAACAGGTCCGGTGTATCGGGAACCTAATGAGGATCCTTGAATGGAAATGAGAATCAAACATGCTTTCATAAGACTCAGTTCTCAGCCAGTTGCCCCTTCCTCACCCCTTGCTGTCTCAAGGTCCCTGAGCTCAGGGCCAGCAGAAAGTGACCTGCCAAGTTGATACCCCGTGTAGCTTGGGGAAGAGCATTTGTAACAGGACCCAGAAGCACACTCTGAACTCACTTTCTCTTTGCCTAGCAGCTGCCAAGCCAGGGACTGAAGCATGGGGCAAGTGGACATGGGAGCAGAGATTGCATGATTGAGCAGAAAGAAAATTCTGGGGTATGGGGACAAGGCGTCTAACACAGGGTGGAGCTCTTAAAACTAAGCTTCAAATGGGTTCATTCTAGTTTGACCTCTGTTGAGAATTTACCATTTCACCCCAGCTATACTGAACCAGAATCTACAACTTAACAAGATCCCCAGGTGACTCTTCGGTATACGAAAACTGCTGTTTCCGATACAATATATCTGGGGTGGTATGGCAAATTCTCTGTAGGGTATTGAGGTATTGAATGAAAATGAACTGGTTTGAAGCCTGTGGCACTGTAGGATAAGCACTGAACTGTAACTGCAAGGTTGGCAGTTCAAACTCACCAGCTACTCCTTGGGAACCCTATACAGGGTTGCTATGAATCAGAACCAATTCGATGGTACTTAACAACAACAGGAATTTCACTCTACTCTGAGTGGGAATTAGGAACTTTCATCACCATCTTTTGTGGGGTGTAAGGATAGAAAAATGGGGTAGCAGAGAAGATATACATATCCAAATCAGAAGATTTGGGTCCACTTGGGCACTGTGTCTCTGAGCCTGGGTTCCTTAGTATGCATAATGTGGGTAGTAATGCATATCTCCAGGAACCCTTATGATGAAAGCATTAAGTACTTAGCTACAAACTGAAAGTTTGGTGGTTCGAACCCACCCAGCATCTCCATGGGAGCTAGCCCTGACAATCTGTAATGATTACAGTCAAGAAAACCCAATTAAAGCCATTCTTCCATCACTTGGGTTCACGGAGAGTGGTAATTGATGCCACAGCAACAAACAATAATGTGTGTTTCACCCATTTCCCATACGTGTTCCTTTGAGGCTCTCCTGAGGCACTGCCTGGAGAAGGAAGGGCCTGTGAACTAGGCTCTATTGAAGGAGATGTCTTGTTAGAGAGTAATGTCTTTTTAGGCAAATGAACTGGTGAAGTCTGGAGGTGGGGAAGGTAGCTAAGCAGCTAGGGAATATGCTAGGTAGGCATGACTGCAGGGCTTCAGTTGGCAGAATCAACACTCAATACTAAAAGGCAGGTTGTGCCTCAGCCCAAAGCAGGTGGAGTAACTCAATAGTAGCCAGGGTGATATTAATGCTGAGCAAGTTAAAGAGGCATTGTCAGCAGGAAAGCAAGCAAAAAGGGGAGCACTGATAGGGCTTATCCAGAACTGCCCAGAGGAAACAGTGTGGGGATACCAGGAGCGGTGAGAGGTGGTGTGTGGCCTGGTTCCCTTTAGGTCACCCAGCTGACCCCCAACCCTGGTTTCATATTCATTGAGTTCTCTTCTGATTATGTCCTGACTGGCATGGAGATCTCCTCCTAGGAACTAAAGTGTACATCAGAGGTCTTTACAATTTCCTATAAGATCAGCACAGTTTTCATTGTAATGTGTTGTATCAGGGCTTTGAACCAGTTCATTCCAGTGTGGAGTCCTGGTGTGGCACTGTGGGTTAATGAGCCAGACTGCAAAGCCGTTTGAAGTACAAGGTCGGTGGTTTAAGCTCACCAACCACTCCTTGGAAACCCTATATAGGGTCACTATGGGTTGGAACTGACTCCACAGTACTTAACAACAACATTCCAGTTCAACCTCTGCTGATAATTTGCCTTTCCGCCCAGATATACTGAATCAGATCAACATTTGAAAAGATTTCCAGGTAATTAAAAAAGTTTGTGGATAAAGAAATGAAAAGATGATGGAATTTTTCCATGAATTTTAAAAAACAACACTTTTTATTGTGAATTGAGTGGTTTACAGAGCAGATAACCAGTTTTACATTAAAAAATCATAGACTTTGCTTTATTACAATGATTGCAATCCCCTCCATGTACCATCAGTCAATAGCATTTACCTCTGTTCACTTTAACTCTTGCATTCCTCCCTGTGTCTCCCAGTACCTTCATCTTTCCTCTGTCAACCTTCTTCTTGTTGTATACTGCCTGTCCTGTTACACTCTTGTTGTTTTAAGTGCTATGGGTTAGAACTGATTTGATAGTACTTAACAACAATAATGGCTAATGATCTTCATGAATTTTTTTAAGTCCCTTCATAGATTTCCTGGGAAACTCACTAAAATGTAGATTCTGATTTAGTATATCTGGGGTAGAAAAGAAAATTCTCTGCAGGGGACTGAACCAGAAAGAACCAGTTTGAAGTCTTGGTTTATATATTAATCTCCCATGACTTTAATTCATATAAATGATTTCCCCCAGAGTCTAAATTTTGGCACCTATATGACTGAGGTTTTAGACCTGAAAAAGGTTGAGGGAAGAATAAAATTCAATATGGAGTCCTGGTGTGGCACTGTCGAATAAGCTCTGAACTGCTAACCAGGTTGGCTTTCAAACTCACCAACCACTTTTCAGAAACCTACACTGGTCAACAGAGTCGGAGCCTAGTGGCCATTAACAACAATACATTTCAATGTGGTGAGATTCCCATGGGTCTGCTAACTTGTGGGACTATTTCTGGGTCACAAATTGGCACCCTTATGAAAAACCCAGGTGGTTAAATTGTTCAGCAGCTAACTCAATGGTCTGAGGTTCTAAACCACCAGCTGTTTCTTGAGAGAAAGATATAGCAACCTGTTTCTGTAAAGACTGATAGTCTTGGATGCCCTAAGGGGCGGTTCTACTATAGCCTCCTATAGGATCACTCTTGAGTTAAAATCTACTCAATACCAATGGGTTTGGGGTTATAGTACTCCAGTTTCTTGGGATCATGGTGGTTCTGTAGGAGAAGCACACTGGCTGTGAGCCACAGGGTCAGCAGTTCCAACCCAGCAGTCACTCTGAAGCAGAAAGATTAGGCTTTCTGCTCCCGCAAGGATTTGCAGCCTTTGAGAACCGTATACACAGGGTCACTCTGAGTCAGAACCAACTCAACAGCACTTACTAACAACAACAACTCGAGTTTGTCAACTTCTCAAATAACAACACCTTAGGCAGACCATAAAACTGGCCTGGACCAAGAATAGGACTATAGGAATGGAAGGAGTATGAGAAATTTAAGAAAAGTGCAGATAAAAGTGAGGGGGTGGAGAAACAAAAGAAGTCAGGCATAATAAAGTCTCTATATTTCAAGTCAAGAAAATTCGATAGAAAAGCAAATGTTTCTATTGAAAATAACATGAGGGTATAAAGTTGGTATGAGGTTGATGAGTACTGAGTGCACACTATCCTCCCTCTCCCCATCAGTGTATTAATGGTGGTTGTTAATAATCAGTGTTGACTTTTCCTCACACTGAGATCAGTCAAAGCCTTAGAATCTTTCTCTACTCAAAGCATTCCAGGAACCACTCCCATATGGGGTGAGATGAAATCATAAGATGTCATCTTGGAGCCTGTAGGTAAAGTAGTTACTCACCAAATACTCGTTGACTAATTATATAAACCATTTCCCCCAGTGATTTAGTAACCTCAGGCAAGGTCAGTTAGGCAAAATCTTGACTTCAAAACTGAAAATTAAAAAAACAGAGCAATTGTCTTAAGCTATCTAATCTCCAATAATGACTATAATAAAATATGGAAAGTCATGACATTTTCAAAGTCTGCTATGTCTGACCATATGTGCTTTCTCACCAGTAGAAATGGAGAGAGGAAAGTTTTTTATAAGCAAAAGGTATTGATAAGCTCAGAATATATATGAACCCTTGGTCATTTGAGATCAAATTTAGACACTCAGGAATCCATTCTATACACCTTTGTCTGATAAAGAAAATCTCTCTACTACTCTAAAGGAGCTCTGGTAGCGTAGTGGTTACGAATCGGGCTGCGAACCTTAAGGTCAGCGGTTCGAAACTACCAGCCGCTCCGCGGGAGAAAGATGAGGCTTTCTACTCCCGTAAAGATTTACACCCTCGGAAACCCTGTACAGGATCGCTATGGGTTGGACCGACTCGATGGCACTTAACAACAACAACAACAACAACTCTACATACATATTGATCATTGTCCACCGGTCCTAAACTAGACAGAAAGCTCCAGGCTCTTCTTAGTTCCCTGATGAAAAAGCAATGCCAGAGAGGGAGAACATGCGGAACAAAACTCAGAATTTTTTTTTTAAAAAAAAAGACCGGGCTTACTGGCCAGAAAGAAACTGGAGGAATCTGAGACTATGGCCATCGACCACCCTTGGTCTGGAAAGGAACTCACCCTTGTGACCCAATTTTCAGCAAAACAGTAGATAGGTATATAGTGGGGACAACAACACTAGTAAAATATGATGTACACCATGGAATGTTCAATCACTCCAAATCAAAAGGGCAACATTTCCTTAAGGACAAAGTTGAGAAGGAATGGAAAGGTGGGTGGAATGGAAATAGGAACCCCAGGGAGGAAGTGGGATAACTGTGGCTATATGGAGGGCACTGCAATCACTGAGATAAAACAAAATGCATGATTGGTTGAATGTAAAACTGATGATCTTGTTTGTAAACCTTCACTCGATTCACAATAAAACGTTAATTAAAAACAAACAAACAAACAAACGACTTAGGACCACATGAATGTGTAGCACATCTTCAGCATTCCCTTTAAAGGCTTACTATACCTGTAGCTCTCTTTCCATTGGTACTGTTGCTTTCTACTTGAGGCCCTTTTGTTTTATAACTGTATCCTGCAATGCAGATGTAACGGCTGATTTTTATGATTCTAGTGTATGCGTCCTTCATTTTCTTTGCATACCAAGAGAAATGAAGCATCCTTAAGAACTGCCTTCTTTGCTAGAAAACTAGATCCTCTGGTGACTCCTTAATGATCCTCTTTCTGGGTTATCAGGAACTATGTGACCTAGCCCTATCTCCGGCCATTCCATACCCTCTTCTATCAATCACAATCTTTTTGTCTCTTTGTCTCTCCCTGCACCCTGTTGTTTCTTTCCCTTGGCATGGCTTCATGCATTCTTCAATGTACCGCCCTTGTATCCAAAGACTAACCACATGTCCTGTTTCCCACCTGAAAACCCCTGTTACTACCAGCCCTTCCCTGACCTCCTCCTCTAAAAACATCACAGAGCTTACGGTTTGAGCTCACAAGTCTACGCTGCCTTAGAAAGTAACTGCTTTCCCAAATGGACTAATTTCATCTCCTGGACTAGATGGCAAAATCCTTGATTTGAGATTTGAGAAACTATTGCTAATATTGAACAAACATTCCAAATGTTATGCAAGCACCTACCTTTGGCAACTTCATGAAGCAAGATGACATTAGGAATCTCATTTTACCAAAAGGGAAAGTGAAATATTGTAAGTGTATATTTTAATCTCCTATAATGACTGTCCTGGTGTGGCATTGTAGAATAAGTATTGTAACTTAAACCCACCAGCTGTTCCTTGGAAACCCTATACAGGGTCACTATGAGTCGGAAGTAGCTCCACATCACTTAGTAACAATAGTGACGGTCCAGACTAGTGAGACAGCTGTCCCAGGAGGGCTGCTCCTGCTATAAGTTATAAATATGGTTTATGACAAAGGCACACAAGAGACATGAAGCCATTGGGGAAAAAGAGTCCCCGAGACCACACTTGAGGAATTGTGTTGTATACTAGTAAAAGCACTGATCTGGTGTCTGGAGCTATGAGTCATTCTGGACTTGCCTCTGACAAGCTGTATGGCTTTAGTCAAGACACTTAAAAGTCTCTAAGCTTCACCTATCTCATCTGGAAAGAGAGCATATCACATTAGGAACCTCTTAGGTTCTCTTTAGCACTAAAATTTTGGTGTCTGTTTTCTATCCATGTTGCCATACTGTTATTGTTAAGTGTGGTCAAGTCAGTTCTGACTCCTAGAGACCCTGTATAAGGTTTCCAAGGAGGAGCTGGTGGGTTTGAACTGCTGACCTTGAGGTTAGAAGTCCAGTGCTTTTCCTACAATACCACACCATTTTGTCATTGTTGTTGTTGTTAAGTGCCGTCAAGTCAATTCCAGCCCATAGTGACCCTGTATAGGGTTTCCAAGGAGCAGCTGTTGAGCTTGAACCGCCGACCTTGCAGTTCAAATGGCTTTGCAGTCTGGTGCATTTACCTACAGTGCCACACCAGGGATCTACCACACTATGTTGTTGTTGTTGTTGTTGTTGTTGTTGTTGTTGTTAGGTGTCATCGAGTCAGTACCAACCCATAGCGACCTTATGCACAGCAGAAGGGATAATTCCCCACCAAGTTAGAAGGAAACCTAGGGATATCTGAGTGACTGAGCTCAGCATTTCAGAATGCTGCTGACCTCTGTCCTCAGTTATTGGTCTCCTGTTTGGCTAGAGAAGTTGCCTCCCTAACTTCAGTTCCACTCTTAGTCTTAGGTATCATGTTTCCAAAACACTGCCTAGTTCCTGCAAAACTGGCCAGTTGGCTTATAAGGTTTCCTACGTATATCCTTGTTTCTTTTCAGTTGGTTAACCTTAAAGTTGAAACCCATTTAGTTTTGCTACTTTTCTTTCTTAGGTGACTCTTGAACAGTTTAAGACTCTTGGAGCCTTTTATTTAGCTGAATCTGGATTAGTTTTAGGAACTGCCCCATACCTCTATTCCTTCCTCTAGTGACACTGGAGAACACGCCTCAGGAAAACTCTCAGATTTCAGAACTATAATTCAATAGCAGCCAGTCTTGTTTTATGGAATTTAAATTCCAGAGAGATTATCTGAGAATGGAGTGGCTGAGTGACGGGATTCTAATTCAATGGTGGATTTGTGATATTTGAGACATTTCTTCTTTTGTTTTTAATAGCCCCCAGACCATTGTCAGGAGGGACCAGTCACTGAATAAGGATATCATGTTTGGTAAGGTGGAGGGTCAGAGAAAAAGAGGAAGACCCCCAGTGAGATGGATTAGCAAAGTGACAGCATCGATGGGCTCAAGTATGGCAACAATTGTGAGGTTGGTCCAGGATCGGTCAGTGTTTTGTTTTGTTGTGCATAGCATAACAGCAACAGTAGACCATTCTAATCTCAGTAGCTGGAGAGTCATGCCTACTTCTCAAGCTTATAAAATCTGCTTTGAAAACCAACAATGAGCCATTCTCACGAGTGAGCCTGCAGACCAATGGGGAATTTACACAAGAATACCATAGTGAGCTCTGTGTAGTGTTGTTGTTGTTAACAGCCATCGAGTTGGTACCCACTCATAGTGACTTAGGCAAAGCAGAACGAAACACTGTCTGATCCTGGGCCAACCTCACTATTGTTGCCACACTTGAGTTCATTGATGCCGCCACTTTGCCAATTACGAATCAGGCTGTGAACCGCAAGGTCAGCAGTTCGAAACTACCATCTGTTCATGGGAGAAAGATGATATTTCTGCTCCCATAAAGATTTACAGCCTCAGAAACCCTGTACAGGGTTGCTATGAATCGGAACTGATTCCATGGCACATAACCACCACCACCACCTTAGTGAGGACTGATATTGTGACTTCTTGATTTCTAGGATAGCAATACTTCTAGCATATTTATAACATAGATTCAGCGACACCAAGTTTTAAAATCCAACACTAACTGTGGTGGATGATTGTGAATTCTTGACAAGTGTCATTGTAAATCAAGGGTTCCTGACATAGTAAACTATGTGGCTTGGGCAAGAGTTTAGAAAAGGAGCTTTTTTATTATTATTAAATCAAGCCTCAATAAGGAATGATCAATGAATGAATCTCCCTGTTACATAGTACAGTATCTTCTTCATTGACTAAGGCATTATTTTTGTTTTTTAAAAAAGAAATAAACAGAACTAGATGTTTGTAGGCAACGTGAGCCTCTTGTCAGATAATCCTGATTAATAATAAAATACATATTGATAAAGATAAAAGATCACAGTCTTTGATATGGATTGTACCTCAATGTAAAGAAAACAAAAATTCTTATTACTGGAACAATAAATAGCATCAATAAATAGCATTAAATAGAGAAAAGATTGAAGTTATCAAAGCCTTCATTTTGTGTGGCTTCACCACAATGGAAGCAGTAGTTAAGAAATCAAAGGATGTATTGCAGTATGCAAATTTGCTGCACAAGACCACTTTAAAGTGTTCAAGAGCAAAGATGTCAGTTTGAAGACTAAAGTGCACCATGGTATTTTCAATAGCATCATATGCATGTGGAAGTTGGGCAATGAATAAGGAAGACGGTAGAAGACAAATTGATGTATTTGAGTTATGGTGTTGGAGAAGAATAAAGGTACCACAGACTGCCAGAAGAACAAACAAATCTGTGTTGGAAGAAGTACAGACAGAATGCTCCTTAGAAGACAAGATGGCCAGACTTCATCTTTCATATTTCGAACATGATATCAGAAGGGACCACTCCCTGGAGAAGGACATCATGCTAGGTAAATTGGGGGAACAGTGAAAAAGAAGGAGCTCAATGAGATGGACTGGCACAGTGGCAGCAGCAATGGGTTCAAGCTTAGCAGCAATTGTGAGGATGGCACAGGCCTGGGCGATGTTTCATTCTTTTGTACATAAGGTCACTATGGGTCAGAACCAACTTGATGTAACAACAGCAATAATAAAATTGAATACAAGCACCCTCTGAAGTTGAAGTAGGTGTTATTGAAAATTGCAGCCTCTGGCATAGGAAAGGTTTGGTGTCAGATGTTGTTCCTGGGATACATGTAAGAAAGAGTTTTCCATTCTTTCTTGAAAGAATGTAAAACTGAAAGAGAAAGGGTCAGCTTCTTACAACTTGCAAAATCCAGATCAACACAAGAGTAGTTTCCATTTCTCGAACATCTTGTATGTACTGAGCACAGGGTCAAAGTTATTTAATGTGCATACTTGCTAATCCTTACCAGTAATGTTATGAAGGAGATGTTCCTATCTCTGTGTTATTTAGGGGAGAACACATGTCCCCAAGGTCACACAGTGAGTAAATGGTAGAGCCAGGATAAGACCCAGGTCAGTCTGACTCCCAAGCCCTTGTCTTCCTCCATACTTCTCACTATTCTGGTTACACCTAAGTCTAGGATACTTGCCAAATTGTTACAATTTTGAAGCAGTTCCACTCAGCCACAGCAGCGGTCATGTTCAGGAATTTAAATTCCAAGAACTGAAATCAATAAGGTAGTGTTGTTTAAAAATTCCGTGCTGTCGTCTAAAAATTCTCACATGAAGTGTTGTGGATTTTTGAGGCATTTCAGTGGCTTCCACGGCTTATGACCACAGACCTCACTCTTAACCACACAAACCCTTTGGTCCCTTTCACTCCAGCCACTTCCCATCTAACAAGCCTCTCTTCATTTCCATGGTCCCTTGACTGGGCCAAGTCAGAGCTCCTGGATGTGCTAGATACTACATTGTTGGTGTTATGTGCCATCGAGTTGGTACTGACTCATAGCAACCCTATGCACAGCAGAACGAAACACTGCCTGAGTTAGGCCAACCTAACTACTGTTGCCATGCTTGAGTCCATTGATGCTGCCACTTGGCCAATACATCTCGTTGGTGGTCTTCCTCTTTTCTCTGACCCTCCACCTTACCAAACATGATATCCTTCTCCAGCTATAGGTCCCTCCTGACAGTATGTCCAAAGTAGGAGACACGAAGTTTGGCCATCCTGGCCTCCAAGAAGCACTCTGGACGTACTTCTTCCAAAATGGATCTATTGGTTCTTTTGGCAGCCCATGGCACATTCAGTATTTACCTCCAACACCATAACACATAGAGCCATGCAATCTAACGTTGCTTCATTGAGTGAGACCATCTCTAAGCACCTTGCTCCACCATGGTGGCCCTGCTTCTACACCATGATGGGCAAGTTGCTGTCTTAGTTATCTAGTCCTGGTATAACAGAAATACCATTAGTAGATTGCTTTAACAAACAGAAATTTTTCTCCCACAGTTTGTTAAGTGTCATGGAGTTGGTTCTGACTCATAGCAATCCTGTATAGAGTTTCCGAGGGCTGGCTGGTGGCTTTGAAATGCTGACCTTGCAATTAGCAGTCCAGTGCTTATCCTACAGAACCATACCAGGACTCTTCTTAGTTTGTTGTTGTTGTTGTGAAGTGCCGTCCAGTCGATTCCGATGCATAGCGACCCTGTATAGGGTTTTCAAGGAGCAGCTGATGAGCATGAACCACCAACCTTGCAGTTCAAATGACTTTGCAGGACATTACATCATTACATACTGCCAAACCATTGAGAATCATGGGCTAGTCACATTAATGCACACTGGGGACACACAACGCATATTGTAAGAAACACAACTCAATCTATGATAGGTGCTATGCTGAATTAGGACCTCTTTGAGAGCCCCTTTCTTTTTCTCTTGGGCCCCCTCTCCAGTTCTTGGAAAAGTATTCTCTTTCCTTGGGATAGAAACTTCAGATCACATCCTCCTTCTTCAATACCATGACTTAGGATAAAACTCTAGAATCAGATCTCCAAGCTCTGTTCTTGATATGTAAAAGGAAATTTAGGGCACTTAGAAAATCTTTTATCTGTCAACAAATCCTAACTTTTGAGCAAAACTTCTCTCAATGAACTTCAAAGAGTCTAACTTGAAATTGAAAGATGGGCAATGATCCTCTTGTTCTAGGTCAATGCAATTTGGAATGAAGTCCCTGTGCGTATTTCATAACAAATGGTTAATGGGTTCAGCTGTTAACTGAAAAGATGGAAGTGTGAGGTCACCCAGAAGTGCCTCAGAAGAAATACCCTGCAATTGCCTTCTGAAAAACCCACTGAAAACCCAGTGGAGCACATTTTTGCTCTGACACATGTGGAGTCACCATGAGTAACATGACTTGTTTTTTTTACTTAGAACTGGTTCTTGTCTCTGAACTGTTTGTTACCTGTCTACATCAATTAAATCTAGGACTTGAGAGTAACTTTTATAAAAATTTCACAAAGTGGTTTTTATGCCTATTGAATTATGATTAAAAAACAAAACATGTGTCTCCTATGTTTATGTCAGTTTTTAATTGCATTTTTCCTTGTTATTTACACTTTGATTGTATTTTACTAAGTGGTGGATTGGAAAAGATTTGCTTTTAATGTTTGAGGAGTACTGTTCTTGGCTATCTGTGTGCTTTTTCCTGAAAAACAAACAAACAAACAAACACAAAAGGCAGGCCAGTTCTCGATGGAGTCCTGGTGTGGCGCTGTAGGATAAGCACTGGACCACAAGGTTGGTTTGAATCAAAAGGTTGCATTTCAAACTCACTAGCCACTCCTTGGAAACCCTATACAGGGTCACTATGAGTTGGAACCAAATAGCTGGGGAAGTTATGGGGAAATCAGGAAAGTGGTGCTGTAGGATAAGCATTGGACTGCTAACCACAAAGACCACAGTTCAGACCCACCATCTTTTGCATGGAAGAAAGATGAGGCTTCATGCTTCTGTAAAGATTTATAGCTTCGGAAACCCTATATAGGGTTACTAGAAGCCAGAAGTGACTAGATTGCAGTGGGCTTGCTTTTCAGTTTTGGGAAATAATTTCTATGACAAAATACATTGGTTTGTTATTAAAATATATATATATATAATCTTCATGATGTATCCATTGCATTAATTTCTTTGGAATACAGAAATATATCTTCCCTTCAAAAGAGAAATGGCACTGCAGGTCAGATTGAACCACAAGGTGAGCAGTTCAAACTTAACAGTTGCTCCTTGGAAACCCTACACAGGGTCACTATGGGTTGGAACTGACTCAACAGCATTTAACAATAACAACAACAATTTGCATGTACCACAACCAGAGATAACTGCCTGTTGAGCTATCAGCTATCCATGTGCAATTGCCTCATACGAATAAGGAAGGCCAGAGAAGAACTGATGCATTTGAATTACAGTGTTGGGGAAGAATATTGAATATACCATGGACTGCTGGGGAGCACTGTGGCTCTTTGGATAAGCACTGGACTGCTAACCACAAGGTCAGTGGTTCAAGCCCATCACCTGACTCTTGGGATAAAGAAGAGATTTTTCTGCTCCCACAAAATTTTATAGCTTATACAGGATCACTATGAATCAGAATGAACTCAATGGTGGTTAACACAGACTTCCAGAAGAACGAACGAATCTGTCTTTGAAGAAGTACAGTCAGAATGCTCCTTAGAAGGGACAATGTTATTGTTATTAAGTGCCACTGAGTTGGTTCCGACTCATAATGACCCTGTACAGGGTTTCTGAGGAATGGGTGGTGAGTTTGAACTGCTGACCTTGCAGTTCAAACCAACCTTGCGATCTACTGCTTATCCTGCAGTGCCATGAATAACAAGACTTTATCTTATATACTTTGGACATGTTATCAGGAGGGAGGGTCCTAGAGGACAACATGTTTGATAAGTAGAGGATTAGGGGAGAAGAAAAGGCTCCCTGAAATGTATTGACACAGTGACTGCAGTGGGTTCAAACGTAGTAATGATTTGTGAGGATGGCACAAGGCAGTGTTCTGTGTACATCATGAGTCATAACTCTCTCAGCTGGCACCTAACAAAAACAGTGATTAAGACTCAATCCTAATGTATAATTGGACTTCTGGAGAACAGTGCCTTGCAAAGCAATAAATTAATGTCTGCAATTCACTCATTACCAGGTTATTGGCTAGAGTACTCGTTAAACTGCAGTAAAATGACACTCAAAAGTTCAGTGGCTTAAACAAAGGGAACTTTCTTTTTCTTTTATGTATCATGTCAGATATTGGCAGTCCAGGATCAGAGAAGGGTTCCTTTGCCATCCTCAACATGTAGCTCCCAGTCACTGGGTCCAAAGGCAGGAACTCACTTCTTCCTATCCCCCAACCAATGGGAAAGAGAAAAGGCACTGAGGAAGTGCACACCCAACTAATTCCTTTAAGACAAGACAACTAGTCTTTAGAAAGATGGCCAACTGCCCAATTAAAATTCTAGTCTTATAAATGATGGGGGAAACAGATCATCAAGAACACACTATAAAATCTTGCTGTTGTTGTTGTTGTTATGTGCCGTGGAGTCGGTTCCGACTCATAGCGACCCTGTACAGGGTTTCCGAGGCTGTAAATCTTTACGGGAGCAGAACGCCTCATCTTTCTCCCGCGGAGCAGCTGGTAGTTTTGAACGGCTGACCTTAAGGTTCACAGCCTGATTCGTAACCACTACGCTACCAGAGCTCCTTACTGGGCAAAAATAAACAAACCAAAATATATATCGTTTTTGCAAACATTGAGTGTTTCTGAATTTGTCAATACCTGATGACTCATTTTACATTTAGAAATTCAAATGATCATTGTTCTTGACTTTCTCAAGTTAAGCACTAATAATTTCTATTGCATTTGTAACTTTATTTAAAAACTTCTCCCAAATGTTTTGATAATACTATGATCATGAGACAAACAGCAAGATTTCTAAAAGACTATCTCATTTACTAGAACTGATTCTAATATATATATGTAACCTGAGTAAACTTTAATCAATATAGAAATTTAATGTGTAACCAAAAAAAAAAAAAAAATCTAATTTTAGATTGTTTCACTTGAAACTTCTATCAAATATTCAAGAAAGACAAAATTCCAATCTTATGCAAACTATTAAAAAAAAATAACATATAGACAGATAATGTGAGGAATAAGTGATCCAGTATGGGTACAGCTCAGGGGCCTTACTGAAGAGAATATAAAGATGGAATTGAGAAGTCAGGCAGGGACCAATCTTTTAAAGCCATGCCAAGCCAACTGAGAAGGAACCCTGGTGGCATAGTGGGTTAAGAGTTGGACTGCTAACCACAAAGTTGGTGGTTCAAAGCCACTCTGGGGGGGAAAAGATGAGCCTGCCTGTTCTGTAAAGATTTTGTCTCAGAGGCCCGACGGTGCAGTTCTACTCTGTTTTACTGTGCCATTATGAGTAAGAACGGATTCCATGGCAGTGGGGTTAGCAGGCTGAAGAGTTTTTTTTTTGTCCTGTAGATAATTAGGATCCAATTAGAAGATGGAGCTCAGACCTGTATTTATCTAGAGTGAGGGTCTGTATTTTCCATATGATCCTGAGATACCATTTACTTTTTATGCAGGGGGGAAAAAAAGTCTCCATAGAACAAAATTCAATATCAACATCAGGTGAGAACACTTTGCTAATATTCTAAAAACCAAGAAGCTCCAACTACCTTTCCAACTGCTTTGACAAGGTCTCTACAAGGTTTTACAGGTACAAGCCTGTACGCGGAAATGTAGGCCTGCAGAATGCAAGCTACCACACCCCACTCCTGGGTTTAGGGTATGTGTGATAATAACAACTAATATTTATTGAGCATTCTGTGAGTGCTAAGCACTTGGCATTCATTAGCTCAACTAATTTTCATAATAACCATGGGAAGTAGTTGCTATAATTTAACTGCGTTTAATAGATAAGGAATAACTTTAAAAGTGGCTAAGTAACTTGCCCAAAGTCACCCTGCTAATATGTGGCAAAGACAGGACTTAAATTATTTCTGTCTCTCTGACAACGCCCATACTCTTAGTTACTATGTCCTCCGGCCCTGGCAGGCATCACTAATTGATCACTGCATTGTTTTCACACAGTCTTATTCTCTGTGCTTACCCTAGAGCGCCACTAGGGATCCTTGAGTCTAAAGCAGTGGGTTTATTCTTTTCATTCAGTACAGACTGAGCCTCCAACTCTTCTCAGTGTAGTGCTTTCACTCAGACTCAAGCTCACTGCCATTTAGTCAGTTTCAACTCGCAGCCACCCTATAGAGGGTTTCTGAGGCTATAACTCTTTCTCCCATGGAATTGCTAGTGGGATTGAGCTGCCGGCTTTGCTAGGAAGCCCATGTACATTGATGAGAGGTGGTACGTGAAAGAAAACTATTCACTGTCCTTGGCCTGCATTTCAGTGATGTCATCTTAGATGCAGCCTCAGATTATGATTCAGTACCATAAACTTGAGGAGTCCTGGTATGGTGCTGTAAGATAAGCACTGGAATGCAAGGTCTGTTTGAATTGCAAGGTTGGCAGTTCAAACTCACCAGCTGCCCCTCGGAAACCCTATACAGGGTTTATATGAGTTGAATTGACTTGATGGCACTTAACAATAACAATTATAAGCCACATCAAATGTACCTGTTGCCATACATTATATTTCAGCACCTTTACTTGGAGTGCTTACACTAAAAGACCCGCTTGATTGTTTTTCCAAGCTGACTTATCTTGGTCAATGTGTTGGAGTGGAAAACTATAAAAGAATTCAAGCCATCCATAAGCTGTTCAAGAGTTCACTGCCTATAAAGACTATCTTTGAAGTGATTCCAGACAAGGGCTATTGCCTTATGCTACCTTCATCAATGATCTGATTGTTTTAACGAATGAAGCTGCTAAAAGCATTGTCAAGGATTCAGTTGATTTGGGTTTTTAAAAAGATTAGTATGCCCCTAGATATTTCCTAGGTATTAAAGGTACCTTGTTATTACAGAGGGGTAAGAAGCCTGTGTCAGGCATTCATATTAATTTCCTAGAGCCCTAATGTCGCCAGTCTTATGACCCAGTAACTTCATTCCTATTGTGCAAATCCAGTATGTGGATGTGTGTACCCTTTGTATAGGACAGGGGAACTTCCAGGCATGCTGCTCTACCTTACTGAAGTGCTTTTCCTTTTATCTGCAAACTCACAATACTCACAATTTACCACCAAGCATCTGCAATGCACAAATGATATCATGGCTTAGGAGGGTTCAGGAATGAAGAATGGTAAGTTCAGGGCCACATAGAATAAGAAGATAGGCGGAGCCTGACAGGACTATGCAGAGGCCTGATCCTGTGTGGGGAGAGGATACACTCCGATTTGAGGCTTGTCCTGGCAAGGGCAGCTGGGTGGCACGGGAACCAGTCTAGTCTTGAGAGTAGCATGGCAGTCTGTGTTTCAGCGCTGGAGGGTAGATGGAATAGCAAGCTAAAGTCCAGGAGCCTCTGGATACCAGCTAGGCAGTAGTAAATACTGGAAGATATGCCAACGTAGGCTAGCAACCAAGGCTGAGGTGTGATGGCCAGGGCCCTGTCCCGAGAAGAACTGATGACAGGAGTTAGGTGAAGTACCAGTCAGGGTGGAGGCTCAAGATAGGGTCTTTCTTAAAGGAGACTGTGAAGAGTCCAAAAGAGCTGTTGTTATTAAGTGCTGTTGAGTTGGTTCTGACCAACTGGATCGTACAAAGGATCACCAATGAAGCAGACGTGTGAGCTCTGCATCCGTGGTTGGTCTCACTCAGAGGTCTGGAGCATGACTTCCCATTCAAGTCCCACAGGATGTGGGGCAATGACTCTGATGCACATCCCATCTCTTCCAGGTTGCCTCAAGCTGGTAAAGGGATCTCTATGTGTGGTGACAAGGAAGGTAATTTGCATATGTTATAAACCTATCAGATGCTGGGCACTCAACAACTCCATCTTGTTTAATTCTCAAAATAACTTCAGAAATGCAGAGATCTACTAAGAGCTCATCTAGAAAGTGATATGGTCAAGATGCAAGCTCATGTCTGACTCTAAAGCCTTGCCTTTCTCTACCCATCCAGCTGCTTCTGGAAGGCCCTAGCCATGTATAGTCGGGAAAGACAGGCAAGAGACTCTGATGACCAAACAAAGGGATCTGATTATGTTTTTATCTCCATGTTTTTTCAATACTGGCTACACATTAGGATCTTCTAGAATGATTCAAACCAACAAAAAAACCCACACCAGGGCCACCACCTCCAAAGATTCTGGATTTATTTGTGGTGGGGTCAAGGTACTGATGATAATGCTAGTTGCTGTTGAGTTCACTTCAACGCATAACAACTCTATGTCTTACATAACATTGCCCAATCCTGCACCAGCCTTATGATTGTTGGCATGTTAGACTTCATTGCAGTTGCCATGGAATAAAGCCTTCTAACCTAGGGTGTTCATCTTTCAAAATTATATTGCACAGTAGTCTGCTGTGACCTACAGGGTTTCGGCTGGCTAATATTTGGAAGCAGATTGTCAAACCTTCCTTCCTAGGCTGTCTTAGTCTGGGAGAATTTCTGAGACCTATCCACCATCTTGAGGACTGGGGTGCACCTGGCCTAAGCCATGGTATTTTCAATAACCTCATGTGCATGCGGAGCTGGACAGTGAATAAGGAAGACCGCAGAAGAATTGATGCATTTGAGTTATGATGTTGGAGAAGAATATTGAAAGTGCCGTGAGCTGCCAAAAGAACCAACAGATCAGTGTTGGAAGAAGTGCAGCCAGAGTGCTCCTTGGAGGCCAAGATGGCCAGACTTCATCTCTCCTATTTCGGACATATTGTCAGGAGGGACCAGTCACTGGAGAAGGATATCATGTTTGGTAAGGTGGAGGGTCAGAGAAAAAGAGGAAGACCCCCAGCGAGATGGATTGGCCAAGTGGCAGCATCGATGGACTCAAGTGTGGCAACAATTGTGAGGTTGACCTAGGACCGGGCAGTGTTTTGTTCTGTTGTGCATAAGGTCTCGTTGGCACCTAACAACACACAACAACAACATTCACCATTGATAACCCTGCTAGTATTTCAAAAACTGGTTGCCATAGCAACATGTAAGCCCCCACTATACAACAAACTGACAGATCGTTAGTGGAGGTAATGGTATGTTTCTTTAAAAGCTCTCCTTGGGGGATCACTGGGGCCCAGAACCACTGCATTGTCTTGCTCAGGGCACTTTAAACTAGTATAACCACATAGCTCTACTGGCCCACAGAGGGAAATCTGAAAACTCCAACTAGTATTGGCTACAGTTACCCAGCACTTGACATCTTCCTCTCTCCTCCTGATCTACTTTTTTACTTTATTCTTACCTCTGGCTTTCAGGTGCTGCTTTGCATGGAAACATAAAGTTCCTGTTCAGGCTGTGAAACACAGTCATTGAGCTCCTTCCCAAGGAGCTGTGGGCAAGCTGGGATGCTTGTCCTAGAAGCCAGTGATTTGCATCTCCCAGATCCCACAAAGGGATGCAGTGTATGTGGGTGAGAGGGATCTAGCCAAACCAGCCAGTTGTCGGGCATCTAGTTGACACTGACTCATGGTGAACCTACATGTGTCAGAGAAGAACTGTGCTCCATTGGATTTGTAATGACTGATTTTTCAGAAGTAAATTGCCATGTCTTTCCTTAGAGACATCTCTAGGTAGATTCAAACTTCTAATCTTTCTGTTAGCAGTTCAGTGCATTAACCATTTGCACTACCCAGGGTATTCCAGTGTGGTGCTGTAAGATAAACACTGGACTGCTAACCACAAGATCAACAGTTCAAACCCACCAGTTGCTCCTCAGAAATCCTATACAGGATTGCTATGAGTCAGAACAGACTCAATGGCATTTAACAACAACAAAAGGGCATTCTCCAAGGGAGTAACAGAAGATAAAGCCAAGGAGAATGTCCCAGAGACTGAGGCATGGGGGATTCAGAAAAGAGAATCTGGAAAAACAACACAGAGGAGAAGGGTTTGTGACAGAAGACAGGAGAAAGAGTCTGTGGAAATTCCCTCAGGCAGATATGCCTCCTACAGTTGCTGTTTCCAGGTAACCTTTGATTTAGGATTGAGTGAGGGCAGGGCAGGGCACTGCACTACCTGCCTGAACTCAAAGAATTTGTGAACTGTTACCCTTGTCCTCAAAGGCACTTAACAATAACAACCCTTGTACTGCTTCACCTATACATAAAAGGGTTGGTTGAAAGGATAATGCAGCTGAATAAGGAAGCCTGGGCAGAATTTTGGAGACTGGACAATTAGACTGAGGAGATTTCCCATTGCTTAATGTGATGGTCCATATTGCTTAAGACACTTGGTCTTGCATAGATCACTTGAGACATACTTAGGTCAGCTCCATCCAGACTGAGATAAGAACTTAGAAAACCAATAGACACCTGTTGTTGTTGTTAAGTGCTATTGAGTCAGTGCCATTGAGTGGTTCCAACACATAGTGACCTTGTATAGGGTTTCCTAGCAATCACTGTTGAGTTGGAACTGCTGACTTTGCCGTTAGCAGTTCAGAGCTTATCTTATAGCACCACACCAGGACTCCAAGAGGCACCTATTGTCAAGTGCCATTGAGTCGGTTCTGACCCATAGCGACCCTGTATAGGGTTTCTGAGGAGCAGCTGGTAAGCTTGAACTGCCGACCTTGAAGATCAAATGGCTTTGCAGTCTGGCACATTAACCTACAGCACCACAATTAGAGAGTATTTATCATGAGAACTAGTCTTTGCCATGAGCTGCTAGTTGGCCAAGGAAAGTCCCACCACTGTAGACCTAGCATTGGCAATGCCCTCTCCTGGGGCCAGAATTTAAATCAGGTTCCCTGCATTCAAAACATCTTGCTGGTGCCTGTCTCTCTTGGGTCACTCCCTGTGTTGCTCCAAGTTAGTTAAACTGACCTCGTGTCCCATGAAGAGGCCACAGAACAACAGAGACCACAGAGGGGTATTTAGTTCTATTCTTCCCTTACCTGCTTATCATCAGAGGCTCTATCTTAAAAACACAGATCTCTGGGCCTCAAGATAGATTTACTGAATAATAGTCTCCGAGAATTTCTCTCATTTGTTGGGGGGGGGGGGTGGTAGTTACGAATAACAAAATCTACTCCCAACACAGAAAAATCTACTCCCAACCCAGAAAAATCTACTACTCCTAGTTCACATAAATAGAAAAGAAAGAAAAGTTTTATTATCGAGTAAGCATTAAAACATAACATGTTACATCATAGGCAATCTACTAAAGAGACTGAGCAGAGAGAAAGAAATCATATTCTTTATATAGTTGAGTAGATGAAACTCATTACATTGGTGTTTAAGATACAATTGCTAATTTCCCAGTACAGGGCAAGATGTCTGAAGTTATGATGATCTCCTTCAAGGAAAAGGGAAAGTAGAAGAGGCTCACCTAAAGTTACATTTCAAAAAGGCAGCTGCCAGATCTTTGAGAAGGACTTACTTAGATTTGCATACTTTTCAAAGAGACAAAGGACTTTGCAATGACAAGTTATCTTAGGTGAATTCCAAAGGAGCAGAGCAAGAGGGGGCTTCTTCCTTCATTCTTAACAGGAAGAACCCAGATCTCTTGTTTTCAACTTGTACTTTTCCTTGTTGTTGTTGTGAAGGGCCATTGAGTCAGAGCTATCCTGTATAGGGTTTCTGAGGAGCAGCAGGTGACTTTGAACTGCCAACTGGAACACCAGCCTTAGTGGTCCAGTGTTTATTCTATAGCACCACACCAGGACTCTTTGTTGTTATGTGCCATGGAGTTGGTTCCAACCCATAGTGACCCTGTACAGGGTTTCTGAGGCTGTGAATCTTTATGGGAGCAGAAAGCCTCATCTTTCTCTTGCAGAACAACTGGTAGTTTTGAACTGCTGACCATGAGATTAGGAGCCTGATTCGTAACCACTGTGCTACCAGGACTCCTTAACATCATCCAAATTGCCTCAATTAGTCTGGGAGGAGGACAACTCATCTGTTTGTATGTTGAGTTTGTACCTACGTCTCATCTGTGAAGGTGATTTATAGAAGTTCTGATTCGGGTGCAATTCCTGATGAGCAGTCTGTCATTTGGGGTCCCTGGGTAGGACAAGCAGTTAATGGGCCCTGATGCTAAAGCGAAAGGTTGGAAGCTTGAGTCTACCTGGAAGTTCCTGGGAAAAAAAGTCTGGCAATCTCCTTCTGAAACACCAGCCATTGAAAACCCTTTGAAGTTGCCATGAATAGGGATCAAATAGGATGACAGCTATTTGTCTTGTTTTGTTCTTTACTGTCATTTGCTTATTTTCCTCCTAATCACACCTTTTTTATATCAACTCTACAGTAAAAAGGTGATTGGTGAGTGAAAGCATTTAACTAATCAGTGTGTATTTCTCCTAGACAGTACCTTTGCTATTGTGTGTTGTTGGGTTGATTCTGACTCACAGTGACCCTATAGGTTAATGTCCTGGATTGCAAAGCTGGTTTGAATGACAAGGTCAGCAATTCAAGCTCACCACCTGCTCCTCAGAAACCCTTGCACAGGGTTGCTATGGTTGGGAACTGACTCGACAATACTTAACAACAACAACAAACCTTCTGTTATCAGCGAAACACTTAAGTGCTGTACCATCAGGCCTTCTTTAAGACAGTATCTTATTAAGTGGTGGTGGTGGTTATGTGCCGTGGAGTCGGTTCCAACCCATAGCGACCCTGTACAGGGTTTCCAAGGCTGTAAATCTTTACGGGAGCAGAACGCCTCATCTTTCTCCCGCGGAGCGGCTGGTAGTTTCGAACTGCTGATCTTGAAGTTAACAGCCCGACTGTAACCACTACGCTACCAGAGCTCCTTATCAAGTAGAAAAGAATAAAGAAAAGAACTCTGAATTTTGAAACCAAAGATCTGAATTTTGAGTCCAAACTCTTTCCATTATTATAAGGATATTCATTGCTTTTAAGTCTATTTCAACTCATGGCAGCTCTGTGTATTAGAGCTGAAATTCTTAAGCACTTGGTTTTGGGAGGTCTTAACAGACTCCACTTGCGTTTTTTCTGACCCTTAAACTAGCAATGTGGCTGTGACAATCCTCAGGCAGGTCCAGGGAAAGGCAGTTTGCCCTGAAAAAGAGTAGTATAAGCAGATTACAGATCCTGTGCAACAGCTCTGGGTCAGGAATACCTTGATGCTCCAGCTGCTTTGAGGTCTGCATGAACTACTGTCAGACTGGGTGCCCAGAAAAGACAATGCCTAGCCCAGCAGGAATGCCACCTAGGGCCAGGGCACCACTGTCCTATCCCTTGCCTCCACCATGTGAGGTCCTTGGTTGGCAGAAGACCCCAGAATTTTCTCCTCTCTAGGTCTGGCACGTGCCTTGGATTTTTCCTTTCATTATTTGCATATGTTTATTTATTCTTTCTTCCTCTCTCTGCATACCCTTCTAGTTTATCATTTCCAGTTCTGTTTGCTTACTTTTCTTTCCCAACCACTGCTGCTTTTTCCTTCTTTTTTTCACATTTTTTTTTCACTACTCTATGATCTCGTTCCCTCTTACTAATACCCTGCCCTAATTTTGTTTAATTCTTTTCTTTCTTTTTATTTTCTCTCTCACTTTTTCCTTCCATGATTAAAAAAGTTTTTCCACTCCCTTATTTCTCTTTTTGGTTTTCACATTCTTTCTCTAATTGTTGCCTGATTGTTTTTTTCTTTTCTATTTCCTGTTTTCACTGTTGGTTGCGTGTTTGTTTGTTTTCCTTTTCTCTTGTGTGTCTATTTCCATTCTTGCTTAGTCTGACAGGGATAGCAACCAAGTCCACACAGCCCAGCCACAACCACACCCACTACAACCCCACCACTGGGCAACAGCCAATACCAGTTACTGTATTCTTGATCAATGACAAAAACCAACATCACCCAAACCCACCCTAAACTGAGCTGCACAAATGGCAAACAAAGAACAATGAACATGCTTACATCTCCTAATCACACTCACCAAAAGGCAGTTGGTAAGTGCCTAAGGATACACCAATATACAACCATCAGTCTAATATAAATACAATACCACCACAATATCTCAGAAGCAACAGACAATTTCTGGTCACACAAAGATATAAGGCAGAGTGACTCAAAAAAGTAACCAAGAGGTAGAACAAGAAAACATTTATAAGGAAAAAAGGCAATGGAATAACTAAAAAAGAACTCAAGAGAATGATATTTAGGTACCTCCAAATGATTGATAGAAAGGTCAACAAGGAAGAATTCAGGAAAACACTACAGAAGCAAACACACAAAATAGATAAAGTGGTGGAGACAATACAAAACCTGCAAATAGAAATCTAGAAGATAAATACTAAGATTTCAGAAATAAACAATACATCGAAAGGGCAAAGAAGCATATTTGAATCAACTGAAGCCGAATTAGTGAGTTTTAAGATAAATTTCTCAATTCTAGTAAGCTAGAGGAGCTCTGGTAGCATAGTGGTTACGAATCGGGATGCGAACCTTAAGGTCAGCGGTTCGAAACTACCAGCCGCTCCGCGGGAGAAAGATGAGGTGTAAGGATTTACACCCTCGGAAACCCTGTACAGAGTCGCTATGGGTCGGAACCGACTCGAAGGCACTTAACAACAACAACAGAGGATCCTGGTAGGATCAACATTGGACTGTGAACCACAAGGACTATTCACCAGCTGCTCCTTGAAAACCCTACACAGGGTCACTATAAGTCAGAACTCACTCAATGGCACTTAACAAAATCAGAAAGAAAGAATGGAAAATCCCTAAGAAAACCTAAGATTCATATGGGACATGAAGAGAAATAACTTTGGGGTGACTAGAAAAGGAAAAGGAAGAGACAAAGCACAGAAAAGATAGTCAAAGAGCTGTTGGAAGAAAAATTCCCTAACATTATGAAAGACTAGAATAGAAGATACATATCTGAGAAGCTGAATGAATCCTAAACAGGATAGAACCCAGTATAAAATCACCAAGACATACCATAATAAAACTCCCCCAAATCAAGGGTATCATTCTTTATGAGTCCCATTTTGTTTTTAGGACTTCCAATCTTCCTTGGGAGTCTGGTGTGGCACTGTGGATTAATGCGCCAGACTGCAAAGCCATTTGAACTGCAAGGTCAGTGGTTCAAGCCCACCAGCTGCTCCTTGGAAACCCTATACAGGGTCTCTGTGGGTCGGAATCAACCCAACTGCACTTAACAACAACAACAAATCTTCCTAGTGTTATACTTGGTACTTTTCAAGTTCCTATTATTAAAAGGATATTTGTAACTCATTTTGTTTCATGTCCCATCCACAAATGAAGGTTTTGATGGAGCTTTGCTCTATCCAGCTCATTACATTTGACTCTTACTTTGAGGAGGGAGCTCTTCCCCAATTGTATTCTGAGTGCCTTCCAACCTGAGGGGCTCATCTGCTGTCTCAATGTCAGGCAATGTCTCATTTTATTCACAAAAAAAACAGCCACCCAATGCTGTTCAACTGATTCCAGCTCATAGCACTGGCCCTATGGGACAGAGTAAAACAGCCTCAGAGGATTTCCAAAGCTGCAAGTCTTTAAGGAAGCAAACTACCACATCTCTCTTCCTCTGAATGACTGCTGGGTTCGAACTGTCCGTCTTTCAGTTAGCAGCTGTGTGCTTTGACCACTGCACCACCTGGATTCCTTGTGTACATGCATGCATACAAGTAAAATTATATATGAGTATATAGCATAGTGGTTATGAATCGGGCTATGAACCGCAAGGTCAGCAGTTC
>NW_006408721.1:4255725-4269382 GCF_000296735.1 Chrysochloris asiatica | reverse complement strand
TGAAAAGGAATGGCTTTGCATTCATCATCAAAAAGAACATTTCAAGATCTATCTTGACAAATAATGCTGTCTTTGATAGAATACTATCCAATACCCATAAGGACAACCATGTGGCTATTATCCTATCAGAGACATCAACGTACATAGGAATTTGGGCATTATAGCTATAGATTGCTTAGGGTTGTGTTGACATTTTCACAATGTTAACTTTTCCTATCCCCAAGTATAGCATATTCTTTCATTTTTAAAGTTCTCTTTTGGTTTCTTGTAGTAGTGTTTTGTTGTTTTCTTTGTATAGGTCTTTTGTTTCTCCAGTTACATTTATTACTAAGAATTTCATCTTTTGGGTTGCTTTAGTAAATGGTACTCTTTTTCTGATTTCCTTTCCATAGCTGTCTATTATTGTAGAGGAAACCAATGAACTTTTTTATATTGATCTTGTACCCTGTCACTTTGCTGAATCTTTCAATGTGTTCCAATAATTTTCTTGCTGAGTCTTTGGGATTTTCTATGTATAGGATCATATCATCTGGAAATAGAAAGAATTTTACTTCTTCTTGGCCAATTTGGATGCCTTTAATTTTCCTTTCTTGCCCTATAGCTCCAGCTAACACCTCTACACAATCCTGAATAGAAGTGTTGATAAAGAACATCCTTGCCTGGTTCCTGTTTTCAAAGGGCATATTTTCAGTTTATCTCCTATGAGAGTAGTGTTCATAATTGGATTTATAAGTATGACCTTAATCATGCTGAGGAATTTTCCTTCTAGCCCTAGTTTGTTAAATGTTTTTATTAGGAATGGACATTAGAATTTGTCAAAGGCCTTTTCTGTATCAATTAATATGATCATGTAGCTATTTTCTTTTGTTTTATTTATATGGTGGATTATATTGATTATTATTCTAATATTCAACCATTCCTGCATCCCTGGTATGAATCCCACTTGATCATGATATGTTATTCTTTGATATGTTGCTGAATTTTATTGGCTAGGATTTTGTTGATGAAAACAATCCATCTGTGTTCATGAGGGATATTGGACTATATATATTTTTTGTTTTTGTTTTTTTAAAACTGGTCTTTGCTCAGTTTTGGTATGAGCATTAGATTCACTTCGTAAAATGTGTTTGGGAATTTTCCATCCTTTCTGTGTTCTAGAATAATTAGTAGAATTGGTGCCAGCTCTTCTGAGTGTTTGGTAGAGTTCACTAGTAAAACCATCTGGGCCTGGATGTTTCTGTTGGGAGGTTGTTAATAACCTGATCACTTTCTTCTTCTGTTATGGGTCTGTTCAAGTTGTCTGCTTAATTCTGTGCTAGTTTCAGAAGGTTTTGGTTTTCTAAAAATTTAGCTATTTCTTCTCGATTTTCAAATTTGTTGGAGGAAAATTATTCATAGTATTCTGTTATTATTCATTTTATTTCTGCTGGCTTTGTTGTGAAGTCATCCATATAATTTATTATTTGTGTTATTTGCATCTTCTCCTTTTCTTTGCTAGATGTGCCAGTGGTTTGTCAATTTTATTAATTCTTGCAAAGAACCAACTTCTTGTTGATTTTTATTGTTTTTCTGCTTTTATTTTGCTCTAATCTTTATAATTTGTTTTCTCCTGGTGGCCATACATTTACTTTACTGCTCTTTTTCTAAATGTTGGACATGTTGGGTTAAGTTGTTAATTTTGGTTCTTTCTTCTTTTTGGATGCGTGTGTTCTTTCTATCAAATGTCCTCTCAGTACTGCTTTTGCTGTTTCCTAAAGGTTTGGGTATGTTGTGTTTTTGTTCTTACTTGATTCAAGGAATTTCTTTATTTAATTTTCTATTTGTTATATTACCCAGTAGCTTTTAGGCATGGTGTTATTCAATTTCCACATATTCGGTGTTTTCCCCTTCATCTTCCTATTGTTGTTTTCTAATTTTACAGCATCACAGTCTGAAAAAATACTTCGCAGTATTTAAGTGTTTTTAAATTTATTGAAGCTTGCTTTGAGGCTTAACATATGGTCTATTCTAGAGAATGTTCCATGTGTATTAGGAAACTATGTGTATTGTGTATTGTGCTGCTGTCAAGTCTATGAGGTCAAGTTGATTGATTATGTTGTTTAGTTCTTCTGTGTCCTTATTGAGTTTCTGTCTAGTTGTTCTGTCTTTCATTGAAAGTTATGTATTGAAATCTCCTACTGCAGGAGCTCTGGTAGTTTAGTGGTTATGAGTCAGGCTACTAACCTCAAGGTCAGCAGTATGAAACTACTGGCTGTTGTTCCATAGCAGAAAGATGAGGTTTTCTGCTCCCATAAAGATTTACAGCCTCGGGATCCCTATGCAGGGTCACAATGAGTCAGAACTGACTCCATGGCACACCACCACCAACACTGCAGGAGCTCTGGTAGCATAGTGATTATGAATTGGGCTGCTAACCTCAAGGTCATCAGTTCGAAATCATCAGCTGTCAATGGGCCTCACAGGAGAAATAGCAACCGGGCATGTGAAGTGCACTTGGCACTATGACCTGAGGGACTGTATAAAACTTTTAACTTGCCCGCCTGAATCGCTGTCACACAGCAGGCACAGCTATGCACCCCAAAGTCCTTATTTTGTGTTTCTCCTCACGGTTCCCTCACAGATCTCCTCTGGTGGCTCAGACCCAACCTGATACACCACACTTTTTAGTCTCTTGCTCTCTTCTTCATTCTTGGCCTTACCCTGCCTTCCTGGTTCTGATATCGCTTCCCTCCTTCAACCCCCATTTTGCAATGAGCATTTGCCCTTTAGAGTGTACTGTGGGGGCCACTCAGGGCAATGCCCTTCTCACTTATGCTTGGTCAGGATCTGTGAATCGAAATCAGACACCAGGACTGAGACGCTTAGTTAAACCTGGGGTAAACGTTCTCACTTGTATTGTCAGAGAACTAACTCCCAGGTGGTCAGGGAACTAACTATTCAGCTGGACATGGCTGAAGTACCCCACTGGACAGATTGGGTGTTGGTGGGAGAGACAAGGTTTGAATGGGACACACAGTGGGCCCTTCACACAGAGTAAAACCAAGCCTCTCAAAATCATGTCCCAAATCCTTGGGAGAAGAAGGTCATGTAGAAAACGGAAAAAAAGATTCAAATGAAAAAGCTGTTCACTGGCAACACTGTAAGAAACAAAGGGAGCAAGAAAGATCTCTCTGACCAAGGAAACATGAAAAGAGTAATAAGACAGAGATAAGTATTAAAGCCCAAGGAGAGACGGACACTGGCAAAGCTGAGCTTCTTGTTATTAAGTGCCATCCACCCTGCATAGGGTTTCCAAGGAACATCTGGTGCGTTTGCACTGCTGGCCTTGTAGTTCACCGATCAGTGCTGATTCAACCTAAGGTGCCACATGAGGAACCCCAAAGTTCAGCTGTTGTTGTTAAGTGCCTTTGAGGTGGTTCTAACTCATAGTGACCCTGTGTCCGTTTCGGAGACGAGGCTAGTGCATCTGAACTGCTACCCTGAGATTCAAATGACCCTGTAGTCTAGTGTTTTATCCTACAGTGATACTGGACTTTGTTGTTTTTGTTAAAGTGCAGTCAACATCCCTGCAGTCCTGTGCTTTATCCTACAGTGCCAATGGACTTTGTTGTTGTTAAGTGAAGTCGAGTAAGTTCCGTCTCATAGTGACCCTAAAAAGGGTTTCCGAGGAGTTGCTGTGGATTTGAATCACCAGTGTTGAGGTCAAGTGCTTATCCTACAGCACCACACCTGGCACCAGAACTCCACTGGGCTTGGTGATGTTAAAGGAGCAGCTACAGGATCCAACTGGACAGCACTTAATAACGTTAACAACATTGTTGTTAAGTGCCGTCGCGTCGATTCCGACCCATAGCGACCCAGTATAGGGTTTCCGAGGAGCAGCTGGTGAACTTGAACCGCGGATCTTGCAGTTCAAAAGGCTTTGCAGTCTTATTGTTGTTAAGTTGTTAAGTACCGGTGGAGTCGTTTCCTACTCGTAGCATGAGAGAGAAGTGCAGAGGGTTTCCGAGGCTGTAAATCTTTACAGGCGCAGAACGCCTCATCTTTCTCCCGTGGAACCGCTGGTAGTTTCGAACTGCTGGCCTTGCAGTTGGCATCCAGACTCGTAACCACTGACTACTAGTTGTTGTTGTTGTTGTTAAGTGACATGGAGTCGGTTCCGACTCATAGCGACCCTGTAACAGGGTTTCCGAGGCTGTAAATCTTTATGGGAACAGAAAGCCTCAACTTTCTCCCGCGGAACAGCTGGTAGTTTCGAACTGCTAACCTTGCTGCACACAGCCCGATTAGTAAGCATGTGAGTCTGATGTATTTACAATCCCAGAATTATCTGCCGTGGATTAACTATGGGGCCACCAGGTGGCACTAGAGTAGAGATTGCGGGAGAATTTACGGAAAGTCTCAGGCAGGAGAAAAGGAAGATTTGAAGGGCTGAAGATCCAGCAATTCCACCGTTTGTGGCTCAAGGCAGACATGAAGACACACTGGTCCTCACATCACTGAGGGTGGGAACTAAAGGAGTGCCTGCTATATTGATTTCCTAGAGACCAAATTTCCAGCCAACATTAAAAAGACGAACAAAAACAACGAGCACTGATGAGAAATTGAGAAGCCCAAGTGTCACCGACCTGGGGAAAGAGATTCATTCACTTCCCAGTTTTCTAACACAGTGAGAATTCTTTACTATGATGACAAGCTAGATAAAGTGTGTTTAAGAAAAAAAAGTGCCTGGCTTCTAGTGAAGCGCCCAATAAACATCAATTCCCTTTCTCAAATAGGGCCCATTTGACTCTGCTGCCCGCCTTGCACCCACTTTGATCTACAGGCCCCTCAGAGGGGAAGTGCTCTTGGCCTTGTTAAATCCCCCCTGAGGCCAGAGACTCTTTTGTCCCAGGGCCTTTATTATTCCAGATTTCTCAGTGTGGGGCCTGACCAGCTGCCAAGGGCCACCCTAGGAGCTGGAATCTCGGTTTACAAACAGAGCCTTCCTTCTTTTGCTCCCTCACAGGCTCGACTTCCCCAGCCTCACCCCAAGCCCCAGGGCCAGCGTGCCTCGCACACCCTCGCCCCCAAGAACCCCTTCTTCTCCAACAATGTGTTTCTAATCTACCCAAGAACTGTCACCACTCTCGGTTTTCCTGCCTGGCCTAATCAGCTTCGCCTCGGGGCCTCCGCGTCCCGGGGTGTGTAACCCAGAGGCTCGCACGGAGTGATCAGATTGCAGGGAACAGTTTGTTTTCCTCCCTGCCGAGGCTTGTTTTCTTCAAGGGGCGGAGGGCCAGCCCTCTGTTTTCTTTCTCCGGCTCCACGACTCACTCCCCTCGCACGTGGTCTGGCTTCTTACACTGGAAAGGGCAGAGTGGGTAGACAGCGCGCTGAACTAGGGAGCGCGCCTCTCTTGGACTGTGTGGTTGCTGCCGACAGGTTTGCTACAGGGTGGTCAGATTGCTGTGGCTTTGAGGAGCAGTCCTGGGCTCCTGGCAGAGTGCAACAGGAAGGCTGCACTGGGAATGTGTGCAGACCAGTTCTGGCCAGATCTCTTAGAATGTTTTCTCATTCTTTGCTGCTGCTATGGGTTTTCTTCCCCCTTCCCTGTGCTGAGCTATCCTTTCTCAGGCTAGCCCGGCTCCTATGAACTGGTTCCAATCAGCAGTAAACACTCTGGTTTTCCAGGCCAAGACTATTATTACTCCCTTTCCTCATTTTCTTTGAAAATACAAGAAGAAATCGAAAGTTGGCTTGGCCAATGATAAAGGCAGGAAATATGTTTATAAAGAACATTTACATATAATGTTTACTGAATACCATCTTCAACTTTATTCTCTCCTTCCTAGTAGTTGGCACTGGTAGATAAAGAAATCAGTTGTAAACTAATTTTTGACAAAGGGCCAAAACACATTAAATGGGGAAGAGATAGTCTCTTCAACAAATGGTGCTGGTAAAACTAGAAATCTATTTGCATTAAGAATGAAACAAGGTCCATATCTCACACCATATAGAAAACAAACTCAACAAGGATTAAAGATCTACACATAAAACCTAGAACTATAAAGGTCAACAATGAAAAAATATGGACACATTTAGGGATTCTAACACATGGCATGCAAATATTACAAAAAACACACAAATAGTAGAAGATAAAATAGATGACTAGGACCTCCTAAAAATTAGGAACTTATGTTCATCAAAAAATTTCACCAAAAGAATAAAAAGGGAGCCTGCAGACTGGGGAAATTTTTTTCTAATGACATACCGGACAAGGGACTAATATCTAAAATTTATAGAAAACTACATCATGCATACAGTTGTAATGTGGTGCTATGGGTTAATGTGCTGGACTGCAACGTTGGTTTGATCTGCAAGGTCTGGGGTTTCAACTCATGAGCTGCTCCTCAGAAACCCTATACAGGGTTGCTATGGATCGGAGCCCACTCAGCAGCACTTAACAACAACAACGAGTCAGAAATCACTTGTTATTGTTAGGTGCCATCAAATTGGTACCAACTCATAGAGACCTATGCACAACCAAAGGAAACACTGCCCAATCCGGGGCAACCTCACAATTGTTGCTACGCTTGAGTCCATTGATGTTGCCACTTTGCCAATCCATCTCTTTTTCTCTGACCCTCTACCTTACCAAACATGATATCCTTCTCCAGTGACTGGTCCCTCCTGATAATATGTCTGAATTATGAGAGACGAAATTTGGCCATCCTGGCCTCCAAGGAGCACAGTGGCTGCACTTCTTCCAATACATGGCACTTAATAATAACAACACTATGCATGGTAAAGTGGAGGGTCAGCGAAAAAGAAGGAAACCCCAAAGAGACAGACTGGCACAGTGGCAGCAACAATGGACTCATGCATAGCAGCAATTGTGAGGGTGCCACAGTGTTTTGTTCTGTTGTGCAAAGGGTCGCTGTGGGTTGGAACGCACTCAAGGGCACCTAACAACAACAAAACAACACCTCTTCAAGAAAAAGACAAACATTCTAATTTAAAAATGGGCCTAGGACGTGAACAGACACTTCACCAAGGAAGTCATTCAGGCAGCCAACCAACCTATGAAGAAATGTTCACAATCACATTAGCCATTACTGTTGTTGCTAAATGCCGTTGAGTCGATTCCAACTCATAGCAACCCATACGGTTTCTGAGGAGCAGCTGGTGAGTTTGAACCACCAACCTTGAGATTCAAACTGACCTCACTTTCCAGTGCTTATCCTACAGTGCCACACATGTAAATCAAAACATCAATAAGATAATCTCACACCAGCATTAACAGCAAAGTTAAAGAAAAAAACAAACCAACCGAAAATATCAAAAGCTGGTGAGGGTATAAAGAGAATATGGGACCCACCTACATTGTTGATGGGACTATAAAATGTTGGAAATAGACATATCTTATGACCCAGCAATCCCTCTAGTTGGTAAAATATACATGCACAAGAAATACGAGCCAGAACATGAGTAGATATAAGCGCAGAGATATTCATCACAACGCTATTCACAAGAGCATAATGATGGAGACAGCCAAGTACCCATCAATGGAAGAGTGGATAAACAAACTGTGATACATACACACAATGGAATACTATACAACACTGAAGGATAATGATGAGTCTATGAAACACCTCATAACATGGATGAATCTGGAGGACATTATGCTGAACGAAATTAGTCACAAAAGGAAAAATATTGTATGAGATCATGATTATGAAAGTGTAAGAAAAGGTTTTCATACTAAAAGAAACATTCTTTGATGGGTACCAGGGGTGGGAGGGAGAAGAAAGAAACTCACTGGCTAGAGGCCAGTCACCTTAGCTCCAGTGAATGGGAGGGTAATATACAAGAAGAGGAAGGGCAATATACAAGAAGAGGGAGGGTTGCAGAAGAACAATGAAGATAGGCGAAGATACAGGGAGGTATGCAAGGGCTAAAGGGGATAGAGGTCAATAGTGATAAATGCACAACCTCGGAACAACAGTGTTCTGTGTGTAGATACATGGACAGAGACACGGGCTGAATGGGTAAGAGAGGAAGAGTAGGATATATACATATATATGCCAGAATTGGTAACATAGTGACTAGGAATATGAAATACTAGACTGAATCCAGGAACCAAAGCAGTGCACCCAAATGGCACAACTGGCCCCCACCCCACACTCATGTGGCTTTAAACCACATAGCTACAAACTCTTGGAGAGTTGGATCTGAACTGTGGGTGGATGAATGTGGGAGCTGGCCGTACCTCTGGTCATCAAGGGAGCATGGGGTAAAATAAGGAATCACTTTACACTTGTCCCGTTGCCTATGTGAATCTGCTGTGCCAGGCCATCTTCTTTTGCCAAAGCTACTTTCAAAAGTTTAAGCTGGTTGCACTATGTCTGGCCAGCTGCTCACCAGTCACTCTCCATCTCTTGTCATTCCTACCCAGTTTCTCATCCCAGCATGCACTCAGCCCACTTCCCTAACCTTTTCTCTGAAGTTCAGGGTTCCAAGACTTTCATCTGTGTCTGTTTCATTTAGTCTCTTGTATCTTTATTGTAGAGGGTTTGTGAGTGCCCCTGCCTAATCCACCACGTTACCAAAGTTGAGAATGTAAATCTTTATGGCAGTAGACAGCCTCATCTTCTCCCAGTGAGCAGCTGGTAGGTTTGAACTGCCACCTTTTTGGTTAGCAGCCCAAATGGATAGTCCACTGTGCCACCAAGGCCTCTAGCTACAAAGCAGAGGTTGGTAAACTATGGCCAAATCTGGTCTAATACCTATTTTGTAGGAGTCCTGATGTGGCGCCATAGGATAAACACTTGACCTCAAGGTTGGTTTGAACCCCAAGGTTGGTGGTTCAAACTCACCAGCTCACCAAACTCACCTTGGAAACCCTAAACAAGGTTGCTATAAGTTGGAATTGACTTGACAGCATCAACAAGAGATCTAAGAGTGGGTTTTAAATGTTTAAATGGCTATGGGGAAAAAAAGATAAAAAAGAATAGCATTTCATGATGAGAAAAATAATTAAAATTTAAATTTCAGGTCCGCTCCAGAAAAATGTAGTGGGTATCTAGCCATACCCATTCATTTACATATTGTCTATGACTGTTTTTGCATAACAGATAAGTTGAGTATTTGCAATGGAGACTGTGTAGGTAGCTAAGCTTACAATAGTTACTATCTGGTGGGTTTTTTTACAGCTAAAGTTTGCCAATCTCAACTCTAGTGACTCCCAGAGAGAAAGCATAAGAACTGACCCTGGATGACTTGCTTCCTCTGATCCTCTGTCACTTGCATATAAGCAAAGGTTAGCTAGTGCTTGCCATGGATTACATAGCATGTTTCAGTCCAAACAGATAGTTGTCTGGACAGCAGACGCTCAAGCCGTGGCTCAGCAACATGGAACGCTGATGGAGAACCATAGCAAAAAGGAAAGTGAGGCAGGTCCAGCATAAGGGCTATGGGCAAGGAGCAACATTCTGGTTGGCAGGACACTAGGTAAGAACCAGGTTGGCAGTGATATCATATGTGAGAAGGTATTCGTTAAGTTGGACTTTGCCACCTTAAAACATCTGACCCAGGGAAACAAATAGGATTCCTTCCATGTTACATAAATTCCTGGTTTAGCCACTATTAATCCTAATCTGACCTATTTTTTAAGGTAAACTCAAGAAATTCCTGGAATCATAATTAAGATTCACCTCTCAGACTTATAGCTTTAAAGCTATTATCTTTCCCTCTCATCTCAAAGTTGGGTTAACTGGTATGGTTTAGTGAATTGTTTAATATGTCTCCTCAAGCCTTAGTCTTTGTAATGTCCTCCAAACAACATTTTTGCCCTGATTGGTCAGGGTAAGAAGGTGGGAGAAGATGCTGATAGGATGATACCATTTAGTTGTGAGTGGTTACCAGGGTTAACTATGATTGTAAAATCATGAAACTCTAACATGGATAAAATGCGCCATTTCAGAAGCAGAAATGGGAACTCTCACAACCATCAAGAAAAAAGACCCAAGATTTAGAGGGTTATTGTTGTTGTCAAGTGTCACTGAGTCAGTTCCAACTCACAGCAAGCCTATATAGGGTAGCTGAGTCCTAGTGTGGAGCTGTGGGTTAATGCATCAGACTGCAAAGCCATTTGAACTGCCAAGGTTGGCGGTTCAGCTCACCAGCTGCTCCTTGGAAACCCTATACAGAGTCGCTATGGGTTGGAACTGACTCAGCGGCACTTTACAACAACAAGGTGCAGCTGATTAGTTTGACCCGCTGACCTTGCAGTTCAAATCGATCTTGCAGCCCAGTACTTATCCACACCAGGATTCTGATCTAGAGGGTAGACTCGACTCATGTTAACTCATGTTAACTCAAGTGACAGGGAGGGCAATATACTAGAAAAAGGAGGCTGGCAGAAGAATTAGGAAAAAAGATGAAGACACAGGGAGGTATTCAGGGGAAGGATACAGAGAAAAATAGTGTTATATATAGAACTTTGGAATAACAGTGATCTACAGGCAGATACATGAACAGACACAGGCTGAACAGGTATGGATGAAGTGTGGGAGTATACCCACAAATATGTAAGTGCTTGAAAGAAGCTATTTGTACATGGGTGTTTACCTTTGCTGCAAGTATAACTATGAATGTAGTGGAGCATACAGCAGGTAAAATGATGAAAGCTCCTTAGATATTATCAAACTTCTTAAGGCAATGAGTTGCTGGGCCTGGGGGCTCAGGACAATAGACTCAGGGGACAGACACCATGGTCAATTGGAATGACATATACTACAAAGACAGGGTTTTACATCCTACTTTGGTGAGTAGTGTCTGGGACCTTAAAAGCTCATAATCTGCCATTTAAGCTGCAGAAGAAAGAAGAATGATGAAAACTGAAGATGCTTGGAATCTTAAGCTACAACAGTACATTGACAGGGAACTACCAGAGATTCAAGCCAGATTCAGATGAGGACATGGAATGAGGGATATCACTGCTGATGTCAGATAGATCTTGGTTTAAAGCAGAGTATACCAAAAAGATGTTTATCTATACTTTATTGACTATGAGAAGCTTTCAGTTGTGTGGCTCATGACAAGCTATGGAATATATTGGGTGTTTATTAAAGATGTGTATTCCAGAACATTTCATTGTACTCATGAGGAAACTGTACGTAGACTAAGAGGCAGTTGTTCAAACAGAACAAGGGGACACTGAGTGGTTTAAAATCAGGAAAGGTGTGTGCCATAGTTGTATTCTTTCCCCATACTTATTCAATCTGTATGATGAGCAAATAATCTGAAAAGCTAGATTGTATATAAAGAAAAAAAAAGTCCTTACCACTGGGCCAATAAATAACATCAAGATAAATGGAAAAGATTAAAGTTGTCAAAGATTTCCATTTGCTTGGATCCACTATCAACATTCATGGAAGCAGCAGTCAAGAAATCAAATGACTTACTACATTGGCATTGCAGCACAATGCGCTGGACTGCAAGATAAATTTAAACTGCAAGATCAGTGGTTCAAACCCACTAGTCGCTCTTTGGAAACCTGACACAAGGTTGCTACGGGTCAGAATCGAGTCAACAGCACTTAACCACAGCAGCAGCAATTGCACTAGGCAAATCTACTGCACAAGACCTCTTTAAAGTGCTCAAAAGCAAAGGTGTCAGTTTGAGGACTAAGGTGAGGAATTCAAGGCATGGAACATTCAACAGCCTCAAATGCATCTGAATGTTGGACAATAAGGAAGACCATAGAACATTTGGTGCATTTGAGTTATAGTATTGAAGAAAAATATTAAAAGTAACATGTACTGTCAGAAGCACAAACAAATCTGTGTTGGAAGAAGTATAACCAGAGTGCTCCTTAGAAGCCAGGATTGCCTGACTTTGTCTATCATACATATTATCAGGAAAGGCAAGTCCCTGGAGAAGGACATCAAGCTTATAAAGTAGAGGGTGAGTGAAAAAGAGGAAGACCCCAAACGAGATGGATTGGTACAGAGGCAGCAGCAATGGGCTCAAGTGTAGCAATGATTGTTAGGATGGTGGGGGACTGGACAGTGTTTTGTTATGCTGTGCATAGTCACGATGGGACATAGTAACAACAACATGGAGGGATTTGCAATCATTGAGATAAAACTAACAGTATGATTTTTTTAAATGTAAAACTGATGATCTTGTCTGTAAACCTTCACTCAATACACAATAAGAAGATTTTAAAAACAGAAGAAAGATCCAGGAGTGGAGCGTGTCCCTTTGGACCCTGAGATCTCTGTGCATTTAACCTCACTGACTCAATAACAGAAAGCTGTGTCACCAGAGAAATGGAAGATCAGCAGTAGCAGAACAAGAGTTAAAGGATGAGACAGAGCAGTGGGCTTCCCAATCTACAGAGCAAGTAAAACTGAGCTGAATTTGGGCAAGAAGCTTGCTTGTAGAGTTGGGTGCCTTGAGGTATTTTAATTGGGGGAGCTTGGCTTGCTGATGCATGGAGCTAGAGTATGAGGCTTATGGTAGAGTGAGGTATACTGTGGGGATTTATCAGCAGCCATGTTGTTGTTGTTGTTAAGTGCTGTCGAGTCGGTTCCGACCCATAGCGACCATGTACAGGGTTTCCGAGGGTGTAAATATCAGCAGCCATAAAAGACCTTTATAACAGGGGCTGGACAGAGGCCTGCTTGTGGGCATGGCTGAGGAGAGTCTGTCCTGACTGAAAGAGTTGCGCCCTTTGCATTTTCTGGCCCTGAATTATAACTTGTTTACTTCCCTAATAAACCCTGTAATTGTGAGTATGGGATCTGAGTTATGTGTTTCCATTGCAATGAATTATTGAAACCAGCTAAGTAGAGTGTGCTGTTGGAGAAATGGTTGGTGCCATATTCTTGAACCTGGATTGACCTTTGTTGAGAAAACATCAAATGGCAATTTCTATAGTTTTCCTCTCTGGGGCTGCTCAGCATCCCTTCCTGGCGAGTGAAGATCTGGCTTCTAGGGCTCTAAGAGTTCAGTTAAAGAAACACATGAAGTTTTAGCATTCATGATTCACTTTTCATATATTCACTTAATACCTTTAGTCCAGCAATTTTGGCCACAAGGCCTAAATTAATTCCTAGGTGCCATTCAAATCATCACACAATGTTTAAGTCCCTAGTGAAGGGTTAAGAAAAGAGAGGAGCATTCTTTCCTGAATTTCAACTAGTCCATGAAACTTTTCTTGGCTAGTAATTGGCAGTTCTGTGTTCAGATCATTAAAATAAAAAATCTGACCCAGTTGCTTGTGAAAGAATTTAGGATTTGAGCCTTAAAAAGTATGTATAACAACAGCAAACTATTTTTATTTGTCACAGTTTTTCCAAATTCTGGTCTGCATTTATCTGGTATAGGGCTTTTTAAACCTCTTTCAAAGTCCATTTCTTGAGCTATATTCTGAAGCTGGCAGTCTGACCAGAATGGAGTGTTGGCTTGGTTGGTTGGTTGGTTTTTCTGTGGTCCTGGCTGGGTGTGTAGATGATGGAGGTAGTCTTTGAGTTCAGGGAACCTTTCCAGGAGTATAATTACTTAGGATTTAGCTACATCAAAGACATGGTTTGACCCATCAACCCATTGTCTTACCCCAACCCTTCCAGTTCCTGTAAAATTCCTTTGGGCAAAATAAAGATAACAT
>NW_006408721.1:4244209-4254700 GCF_000296735.1 Chrysochloris asiatica | reverse complement strand
TAGCGACCCTGTACAGGGTTTCCGAGGCTGTAAATCTTTACGGGAGCAGAATGCCTCATCTTTCTCCCGCGGAGCAGCTGGTAGTTTCGAACTGCTGGCCTTAAGGTTCGCAGCCCGATTCGTAACCACTACGCTACCAGAGCTCCTTAAGTGACATAAAGTCAGTTCTGACTCATAGTGACCTATATAGAATTTCCGAGCAGCAGCTGGTGGGTTTGAACTCCTGACCTTGTGGTTCATAGTCCAGTGCTGATCCTACAGAGCCACACTATGAGCCCGGGTAAATATCAGTCAACTTGAGTTTATTTAAGATATTGCAAAATGTTAGAGTGAGAATATGCTTTATTGTTGTTGTTGTTAAGTGCCGTCGAGTCGGTTTCGACCCATAGCGACCCTGAATAGGGTTTCTGAGGCTGTAAATCTTTACGGGAGCAGATCGCCTCATCTTTCTCCCACGGAGCAGCTGGTAGTTTCGAACTGCTGACCTTCTGGTTCACAGCCCGATTCGTAACCACTACGCTACCAGAACTCCTAGAGAATATGCTTTAGAGGTGATCTTATCCATCATTCTGATTATACATAAGGAAGGGAAGCCTAAAGAGTTGTCTGAAACACTGCCATCCAGGTCCAAGGGGAGGAAGCTACACATCATAAAATCCTGTAAGATAAGATCTCTTCAATTGTAAAAGACTAGATTCCTTGGTTTAGTAATTCATCTAATCAACATTGGTCAGGTTAGGTCTAGGGATACAGACTGAAGTTACAATTCTGCCCTCACAAAGCTCATTGTCTGCTTGGGGAAAGGGACACATTGGTAGACAATGGGATCTGTGTGACCTGCTCTAATGAGGAGATGGGCCCAGGGGCATGGGGAGCTGACACCCAACTTGGACTTGGGAGGTGCGCTTGTGGAGGAGGTTACCTGGAAGGATTTACACCAACAGGGCACTACCCTCAGGGCAGAATTTGGAAGATTGTGTTGAAATCAGCCATTGTTTTTTTCTTTTTTACCAATCAGTAGTTAATGAGTCCTGGTGTGGCATTTTGGGTTAATGTACTAGACTGCAAATTTGGTTTGAACCACAAGGTCAGTGGTTCAAGCTCACCAGCCATTCAACGGGAGAAAGATGAGGCTTTCTGCTCCCATAAAGATTTACAGCCTCAGAAACCCTATGTGAGGTCTCTAAGAGTCTGAATCAACTCCATGGCACATAGCCATGACTATGGGTCCTGCTGTGGGGTAATGAGCTGAACTGCAAAGTGGTTTTAAACTGCAAGGTCGGCAGTTCAAGCTCACAAGCCACTCCTTAGAAACTCTATACAGGTTCACAATGGGTCAGAACCGACTCGATGGCACTTAACACCACCAACAACAACACTATGCACAAAACACTATGATAAGCATTATAAATACAAGGTTAATGGAACCAGAAAAAATCTCCAACTCACTTACCCCTGCTTACAGTATAGTCAGGAATCGTGCAATAAAGAGGTAATCAAATGTTTGCAAAGCATAAAGTGGTAAGAAGAAATGCGAAGGCTACCGATATAGAGACTAAGGAATGAGACTGGTAGTAATCAAGTAAGGACTCTGAGCTGAAAGATAAGAAGGAACTAACCACGTGAAGGCATCCTAGGTGGCACCGTCGGATAATGCACTGGACTGCAAGGTTGGTTTGAACCACAAGGTCAGTGGTTCAAGCTCACCAGCCATTCCTCAGAAACCCTATGTTGTTGTTGTGATGTGCAGTGGAGTCGGTTCCGACTCATAGCAACCCTACACAGGGTTTCCGAGGCTATAAATCTTTACGGGAGCAGACCGCCTCATCTTTCTCCCGCGGAACCGCTGGCAGTTTCAAACTGCTGACCTTGCAGCTCGCAGCCCGATTCGTAACCACTACGCTGCCAGATACAGGGTCCCTATGAGTTGCAAAGGACTTCACAGCACTCAACAACAACCGTGTACAAGGAGTCCTGGGGGGTGCTATAGGATCAGTGCTGGACTGTTTAACCACATGGTTGGTGGTTCAAACATACCAGCCCCTCCTTCTTGTTGTTGTTGTTATGTGCCATGGAGTCGGTTCTGACTCATAGCAACCCTGTACAGGGTTTCCGAGGCTGTAAATCTTTACAGGAGCAAAAAGCCTCAACTTTCTCCCATGGAACAGCTGGTAGTTTCACACTGCTGACCCTGAGGTTCATAGCTTGATTCATAACCACTACGCTACCAGAGCTCCACCAGCCCCTCATAGGAAACCCTATATAGGGTTTCCATGAGTCAGAACCCACTTGATGGCACTTAACAACAACAACCATTTTAAAAGCCAAGAGAGAACTTTATAGAGAGATATCTGAACGTATAAAGGCACTGTGACAGAAAACAGCTTATCCTATTTTATTATTAGTTGTTATTAGTTGATCTTGACTGTTGCAGTGCAGTTGCCTAATTAATTACTTATTATGGCCAAATTGCTCCATTCTGTGACATACTGTAAATCCTAACTTCTATTCCTATGGTTATGGTCCCATTTTGCAGTAAATTGTTAATGAGTCAGGATTAAGATGGGACTAAGGAGTCCTGGTGCCATAAGGAAAGCACTGGACTGTTTGCCGCAAGGTTGGTGGTTCACACACACCAAACACGCCTTGGAACTCCTCTATGGGGCCACCATGACAAGAATGGATTAAGGATTAAGGTGGGACAAGGATTATGTACGCACCCACTTTACCAGAGGATGTGACTGTCTGTTTTCCATGAGGACATGGTCTGAGTCCAACATGTAGGAATGCCTTGGCAAAGTTTGCTTTCTTACTCTGGATCCTGCATCTGATTCTTCCCCATCAGACCTCCAGTTTGTGGGCTTTGTGGACTATCAGCTGGCCTGATTCACCAGTTCCTGCAGACTTGTACATCAAAAGCCTGTCCTCTGACCTATCAATTTGGCTTCCTTAGTCCCTGATACCACATGGGTGAGAAGACTTCACCAGACTGATGTGTGAACTATAGATTTTGGACTTGTCAGCCTCCACAATTGTGTGGGTCATTTCCCTGACAACGCCTGAATGCTGTGAGACATTGCAGCATATTGTAGAACCCGTGGATGAGGGAGAGGAGGCGTGGTGACTGATGTCAGGGATGATGGAGTAGTATAACATACTGGAAAAGTTGGGTATTTGGGATCATTAACTTCCACCTTACTGAGACCAGCATCATGCTGATCCTTCTAAAAGAAATTATTCATGTACAACAGAATGAACCACTGTCATATATAAGGTTGCAATACTACACAATCAAACATGACCACAGGTGTATTTGAGTCTCTTGTTGCCTTCCAATCTAGAAGGCTCATGTTCTATCACTCTTTGGGTCAACATGTTGTTGCAATCTGTAGGGGTTTCTGTGACAAATTTTCAGATGTAGATTGCCAGTCTTCCCCACTAATCTGTCTTCCTAGTTGGAAGCTCTGCTGAACCCTGCCCATCATGAGTGACCCTCCTGATATTTGAAATGTCAGTGGCATAACTTATAGCATCATTGTTGTATTGTTAAGTGCCAATGAGTCAGTTCCAACTCATAGCGGCTCTGTATAGGGCTTCTACGGAGCGGCTGGTGGATTTGAACCACCAACCTTGTGGCTCAAACTGGCCTTGCGATCCAGCTCATTATCCCACAGCACCATTCCAGAACTCCCAGCAGCATAGCAACACACAAGTCAGCACTGACAGTGGGTGGTGGTAACCTGTCTTAAGAACTGGAGTAAAACCTATGTGTCTGGAACAGGAAAGACAGGCATGAGATACTACTAGAGAGGAAATCAAGTGCCAGGTTATTCAGGGATTTGTAGGCCAAAGTAAAAATAGGTGACAAGGACTGTCCAAGCAGAACAAATGGCCTGGTGAAGGCCTGAAGATGCAAAGATAGTTGGAGAATTGTTGCTGTTGTTGTAAAGTACCATTAAATTGATTCTGACTTGTAGACACCCTGTACAGAGTTTCCAAGGAGCAGTTGATGGTTTTGAACTGTTGACCTTGTGTTTTGCAGTCCAATGCTTATCCTACAGCACCATACCAGGATTCCAGTTGGAGAATTAGTATATGAGAGTGCTGGCTGACAGTGTGACAGCCTATAACACCTACACAACATGAATTAGACACCAAGAGACTTTCGTCATTCCTAATCTGGATCCAGTGAATCTTCCTAATCGACTGAAACTGTCCAATGTGCTCCTGGGTCATTCTAATCAGCTACATAAAGTATGAGAGCAAACTGGAGGATAGCAGCTCGCCAGTGTCCTGGTCTGGGTGACAATCAACTCTACAGTGCTTATGAGATCAACAGGACTTCTGAATTGAGAATGGCCAGGACAGCTGGCCAGCAGAGAGACAGGCAACTGGCCAATACACTCCATGTTTAGATGACAAGGGAAGAAAAGAATAAAAAATTCAAAAGAAAAACAAGCACTCTCTCTTCAAATCATTGGGAAACACCCTCTGCTTCCCTTCATTTCCCATCTGGGAGGGCAGTGGCAGCAGGACAAGAGGTCAGGAGGAAGCATTCAATACCGGAGACCCTGCCTGCTACCAGGAGACCTGTTGGGGTTTATGCCACTTGGCCGGATATGGGAAATGGGAGACACAGAGGATGCAGTGCCCAGTCCCTGCCAATGCCAGGGGTCTGCCCGAAAACCTGGACATCAGCAAACGGAACACCATTCAGAACCTGCAGCAGGCAGGGTTCCCATGACAACCACCAATTCCCTAGCAGCTTCCATTTCTAGGACTAAACTTTCCATTTGGGTCCCACCCACACTTCGGATAAAGTACAGGTTGGATAAGAGGTGCTGGGGGAGGGTGATAGTGAAGGGAGTACTGAGATGTGGGAGGGAAAAATCTCATTTTCATATTAAGTGGTAAATTTGATAATTAGGCAAAGATAGAATCTGCCTGTGTTTATTATAGTCTGACTTTCCTTCCAGTTCTGGCATTCGCCTGAGGCTCTTTTATAGCCAAAGGCCACTAGTCAGTGCTTCCTCCTGGCTCTACCCTAATCATCATTCTTGCCTGCTGGAAAGGATGCTCTGTTTCAGATTGTTTTCAGTCAACTAACAGTTCCTCTCCCAACCAGAGCTGGCTGAGGTCCCTCTGCCCTGTCAGTAGTTGATAGTTTAAGGGGAATGGAAAGGTACAGTGATGAGATGAATGCTAAAGAAAGTTGACTCCCAGGACCCACTCCCAAGAGTCGAAGTTGTTAAGCCTTGAGTGGGATTCCAGCCTCAATTTTTCACAAAGACTTATGTTATTCAGGTTCTGACGGATGCTGAACCCACAATAATGAAACACTGGTCTTAGGGGTCACTTAGATTGGAATGTAGCCAAGACCAAGGGTTAAACAGACATCCTAGCTTTACTCAAAGTTCAGGCCAAAGTGGCAGACACAAGAGTCTCTGCAGTTCTCAAGCCATTTGGAGCTGTTGAGTGTTCATCAGATAACACCAAAATTTTTCAAAACAAGGAATTGGATTCTAAGTCTTCTTTCTCGTATAATACACTAAATGGATCTGAGGGTTTCTACGAACGAGAGGCCCAAGCAATGTTTGACTGAAATTAAAGGGAATTCACTGATTGTCACTTTTGATTCCAACAACCATAATAAGTTCCAGGGAAAGCCACATGAAATGAACTAGAAAATGAACAGAAATGAAAAAATGAGCATGGCCAAAATGCTGGGCAGAATTTCTCTCATGCTGAAAACAGGAGGGAATGCATGTGTTGACCTTGTTTTCCTCTTTGGTGTTGATTAGTTTTAAGTGGGGTTGTTTTTACTTTTGTGTACAGTGAAAAATATTTTGTTTTTATTTTATAATCTGAGCCTTGTGTTGTCCTTGGTTGTCCTACTTAAAGGAGAAAAAGAGAAATTAAGGAAATCTGAGAAAGACTATTTTAATTCTTAAACAAACTAATTGAGCAGGAGTACACAGATGAGCAAAGAATGAGAGGTGGTTGAATCTGCAGTAGAGACAAAGATGAGTGATGACTTGGGAAAAAATGTTCTTCCAGCATACATTAAAAATGAAAACAGGAGACTTCTGTCAAGATGGTGGACTAGGCAGCCACATTGCACAGACCTGCTACAACACAGATACAAGAGACCAAATGAAGCAGTTGTTGCTAAGTGCCGCCAAGTCAATTCCAACCCATAGCGATCCTGTATAGGGTTTCCGAGGAGCAGCTGGTGAGCTTGAACCACTCACCTTGTGTTTCAAACTGACTTTGCAATCCAGCACACAAACCCACAGTGCCACACCAGCACTCTGAATGAAACAGATACAGATGAAAATTCCAGAACCCTGAACTTTAGAGAAAAAGTTCCAGAAGTGGATTGAATGTTTTCTGGGAGGAGAAGCTGAGCAGGGATGGTAAGAGGGAAACTGACTGGTGAGCAGCTGACCAGACATGGTATGACCATCTTGTGAGCAGCTTTGGCAACAGAAGGAGGCCTGGCAGAGCAGAGTCACACAGGTAATAGGGAGCGTGCAATTCCTTCTTTTTCCCCACACTGCCCTGGTGAGCAGGGATGTGGCCAGTTCCCGCCCTCATCCACCCCCAGCACACACTCTGCTCTCTGGGAGTTCAGAGCCACATGGTGGGGAGCCACACCATTGAGGGGAGGGTAGTGCCACTTTGGTGCACTGCTTTGGTACCTAGATTCAGACAGGCTCGGCTCCAGACCTACAGAACCTGCAGAACCATCAAATCATTTAACCAGTCACCCTGCTCCCAGCTGCCCTGTGGCCCTAACACACACTAAAACCAGTTTCATCAAGGGCCTTCATGAACTATTTCCGGAATGAGTGCCCTGAACATCGATAACACCAAGGCTGATAAAACTCCATCTACAGCCAGGAACTCTGTTGACACATTCCTTCCACACAAACTTCATGAGCTCCTTGGCTTGCAGAAGCCTCCCCAAAATTTCTCTTCTCCAGGTCCAACAGTTGCACTGTTTATTTTGTTTTGGGGTTTGGTTTATTCTTTCTTCTACTTCTACCTCTCTCTCCACTCGCTTCAATTTTATCCTTCCTGTCTCTGCTTTTGTTTTTCCTTCTTTTCTTCTGTTTCTCATTTCCCCTTTTTTTAAATCTTTCTTTAATACTCCCTTTCTCTTTTCATCTTATCTTTCCCTAGTTTTTTTTTTTTTTCCCCTAAGTATGTTTTATTTCTTCCTTTTAATCTCTTTCTTAATTTTCACTGTTTTGTCTTTATAGTTATTTTTTTTCTGGTTGTTGCCTGTCTTTATTTATGTTTTTTTCTTCATTATTTTCTCTTTTCATTGTTGGTTCCTTATTTGTTTATTCTATTTTGTTTTCTTGTGTGTGCGTGTGTGTGTGGGTCTCTTTCCTACTCAACAGAAGACAGCAAAACTTCCCTAGCATCATGAAAAACAAGAAGAGAAGCATACAAAAAGCTGAACGAACCCCAAACAGGATAAATCCCTAAATAAAATCACCAAGACATATCATAGTCAAAGTTTTCAAAACTAAAGACAAGGAAAGAATCCTGAGAACAGCTCACAAAAACAAAAAGATACCTAAAAAGGAGAACCAATAAGACTAAGCTCTGATTTCTCAACAGAAACAGTACAGACAAGAAGACAATGGGATGACCTAAACAAAATTCTGAAAGGAAAAAAAAATTGCCAACCAAGAACCATATACCCAGGAGAGCTGTCCCTCAAATATGATGATGAAATTAGGATGTTTACTGATAAACATAGATTAAAGAAATTTGTAATGACCAGACCAACTTTACAAAAATGCAAAAGGGTGTTCTTTGGACTGAGAACCTGTTGCAGACCGTGTAAACCTGGTCAGAAGTTTGAGGCCCACAGGGCCCGAGACAATGCAGGCCACAGGCTCTGAGGAACAGATTCTAGCCAATTGGTAGGCATAGCAAATTGTTTTTCATCTTAATGTTCAGCTATGTTATTATTAAATTGCATACATGGAGCCCTTGATATCCACAGATAAATGTAATATTTTCCTAAAAGCCAAGACTGTAAAATTCCAAACAGGCAAAGTTCTTCCCTCAGAGAATTCATTCAAAGTAAATTGGGTAGCTCCCCAGTCTCTGTTCCAAGGACAATAGGAATGCCCTCCCTAAAGTGTTTCCAGGTGTAGCCCATTCACCCAGGCGTCTCTTTTCTTGAAGAACCTGGGCTGGGCAGCCGACACAATGGGAATCCTCCCAATCCTCCTTTTCCTCCCCCCATTTGAGGCTAGGTGCTAAAAGGTATGTTAATTAAGCTTGAGAAACCAAGTTGCGGTCTGGTGACATTTGAACCTGCAAAGTATGATGTAAAGTTGCCTGAACGTCTGGAAAAGTAAGATTGACAGCTGTACCTTGTCTTAGTCCCTCCTAGCTTTGTGTATAGTTCCTCCCCTAAATAAAACGAAGGCGCAGAACAAATCCAGGTGCATTACGACTGGCAAGGCGTGCATTACAGCATGCAGGGGGCTCAGTCCAGCCTTGCAACCATACTGCCTGTTTAGCTAAGATGTTTACTATGCAGGATATTACGGCCTTTGTGGCTGAGATGTTTGCAATGCAGGATCTGCCTGATGCCAGTCCAGCATTCACCCTGGTTTCGGGGTGCCTCTTTGTCTCTCTCTTTGCGTCTCTGTGTCTCCTTTGCTATCTCTACCGCCGCCAGGTATCTCCACCTCGTGAACCGAACCCCTATGTCGAGGCCAGTCCCCGACAAGAACCAACAACAGCAGACAGCAACCTGAGATTACCATACATGACAAGACCACCCAGAACTCAATCCAGATATAGAAGTATTTAAAGTAAAACAAACCTTGTTTCTGTTCAATGTCTTTGACCTTGTATAAGATTTCCAAGTAATGGCTGGTGGGATTGAACTGTTGACCTTGATGTTCAAATTGTCCTTGCAGTCCAGTGCATTATCCTGTAGCACCACACCAGGACTCCTACAAGGCTGAAAACAGAGAACCAGAGATTTACCCTGAAAATTTATATACCTGTACATCAAAATTAAGAGGAAAACCAAAATGATTAAGCAAACATTAACACAACAAAAAAAACCACATAGCAAAATGATATCAATCAATTCATACCTACTGATAATTTACACTGAATGCAAATGAATGAAATGTGCCAGTCAAGAGACAGAGAGGGCAGAATGAATATGAAACCAGAATCTTTCAATATGCTGCCTGCAAGAGACACATCAACAAGATGGGAACAGCTTAAATGCTTGTCAATATAAGAATGCTTAAAAAACTTTGTACATACACACAATGGAATACTATACAACAATGAAGAAAGAATAACAATGAATCTGTGAGAAACCTCACAACATGGAGGACATTATGCTGTGTGAAATCAGTGATTCAAAGGTAAAATATTGTTGAGACCAATGCTGTAAAAAGTTAAGAAAAGGTTTTCTTCATAAAAGTAACAATCTGTAATGGTTATGGGTGGAGGGGCAAGGGAAATTCTTTAAGGGCTAGAGGTTAATTAATATGGGCTACAGGATAGGCACTATGCAAAGAGAGTCTAGAAGAGGAAAGTAGAAGATAGCAGAAGACACAGGGAGGAATGCAACAGATAAAGTGAATAGAGGTAAATGGTATTAAATGATGGTACTTGGAGGGCATTGCAGTGAAACAAAGTGTATGATTTGCTGAATGTAAAACTGATAATCTACTCTGTAAACTGTCATACGATTTACAATAAAAAGTGTTTAAAAAAGAAAAATAAAACAAAGGTACTTCCCTAACAGATCATCTACTGCTCAATGCCCACATGACCTAAAACTAAGCTCTCACGCTAACATTCTCTGTATAGGTTTATCTGACACCCATCTGTCTGTTTGTTGCTCTGATGTTGGAAACTATACCACCAGTATTTCAAACACCAACAGGGTCACCCTTGGTGGACAGGTTTCAGACAGACAGACAGATTAGGAAGAAAGCACTACTCCCAGAAATAAGCCAATGAAAAGCCCTATTGATCACAAGAGAACATTGTCTGGTGTAGTGTTGAAAGATGAGCCCTGGGCTTGAAGTTATTACCCAGCAGGCTCAACACTAGACTCAAACATGCTGAAGATCATGAAGTTGGTGCAGGACCAGACGAACGTTTAGTCTGTTATACATAACATGAAGATGAGTCAGAGACCAAGTAAAAGCAACTGACAACAGTATTTATATTACCCTGCCTAGGTTCAGAAAGGAACTCCATTAGTACAAAGCACTTGGTTGATAACCAAACACTTAGCAGTTCGAATCCTCTCAGCAGCTCCATGGGAGAAAGGCCTGGTAATCTATTCTCATAAAGATAAAAAAGAAAAGAAAAACAAAAGTGCAACCCATCGGCATCAAGACAATTCCATGTCATAAGGACCCTAGAGGACACAGTAGACTCATCCACAGGGTGTCTGAGGCTGTAAATACGTAAGAAAACAGA
>NW_006408721.1:4240304-4243931 GCF_000296735.1 Chrysochloris asiatica | reverse complement strand
GGATAAGGTTAAATTTCTTATTATCTATCTTGATTTGCAGCTTGATGCTAGCTATCTTACAGATATGCAAAAATGTCCACATTGATTGGTGGATTTAGGAAGTTATTGTGATTGTGAGACTCCTTCTACAAGGAGCATGACTCTTCTGGCATCTTAAGGGTTCCTCATCAATCTCCAAAGGAAAGAACCATAGGTCCCAGAGAGACTCAACAGAAGAGGTCCAGGACCAGGTGTCTGCCCTTCAGCAGAAAAACTGAATTTGTATGTCAGCAAAGGCCACCCTTCTGGGATACCTCCACAAAGAATTATCAGATTCCATCTTATTTGGGTCACAGTGAAAGGCAAAAACAGGAAACTTTAGGGTCCTGCAAAACATTTCAATAAGGGGAGGAGTCCGTGGACTCTTGGCCTTTTTCAGAGGGAATTTAGAAGTCAGGAGATGCTTGAGGGCACTAGTGGTGGCATCTGTATGGGGGCTTCTCAGTCCTCCCTGTACTGACTGCCTTCTCCCCTTGTCCTGACCCCACATTTCTTGCCCAGATATCCAGGGAGCTGGAAAACAGAATGGTGGGACTTCTTTCCTTGTTTCTCTGTTTTGTATTTCTGTGCATGTTACAGGAGTCTGATTGAAGTTAGCTCACTGGGGGCATCCATGCTTACTGGTTACTTATAATCAAACCCGGAAAGAGAGGAACTGACATTCATTGAGGTCATGTGGGCAAGTCAAAATTAAGTAGTGACAATTACAGGGCTCCATAAAAACACCTATTATTTTTGGCAGATTATGCTCAACTGATTATATTTTTCCAGGATTCAGAAACTCAACTAAGAATTTATGTTCAAAACAAAATGATATCTATGTATGAAGGCTCTAGAAAAGGCCCTAGTATGACGTTGTTGTTAAGTGCCATCGAATCAGTTCCGACTCATAGTGACCCTATATAGAGTTTCTAAGAAGTAGCTAGTAGACTTGAACTGCCAAGCTTGTGGTTAACAGTCCAGTATTTATCCTACAAGCACCATACCAGGACTCCCCTCGTATGATAAACACACTTTATACACTAAGGCATTCTTAAGTTTTTTAAGTGGAGCTCCTAGCTCTCATCATTTATCTTCTCTTAGAAGTCTCAAATGATATAGAAGAGGTGATCTGTTCTATCCTTTTGGAAGTACTTGGGCAATAACATAATTGTGACTTCCAGAATAAATAATGGAAATTGTCATGATTGGAGGGCTTTAGATGGATCTACTAAGTCATTCATTTAATACAAAGAGTGAGTTCACTCTGCACTGTGTTCTGGAAACCATGACAAAGAATTTCCTTTGCCAAGTGCTGTCAAGCTGGAAATACAATCTAAGACCCAGTGAACAAAGGAGCTGGGAGAAGTAGCATCCTGATGACATAATTTAAATGTTTATATATATTTTTTCTATTTTGTGAATGTTTATAATAGTAATGCTGTTTTATATTTGATTTTTATATTTAAAAACCACTTTTACATGCCTCTCTGCATTACTGGATGAGAGGAAGTGAATCCATCTCACAACGACATTTCATCTCCAGAAGTGGAGCTGGTCCTGAAGGAGAACTTAAACATGTGCCATAAACTGGCCCAAGTTTGAGGTCTGCCGATCTCTGGTGTCTAGGAAGGCTTTATGAGGACTGGAGTGGCAAGTGTTTCTCCAAGACTAAGACTCAGCAAATTTGCATAGAGCAGTGAGTGAGGTAAAGAGCCCTCATGGCTCAGTGGTTAAAGCACTTGGCTGCTAATCAAAAGGTCTATGGTTTGGAACCACCAGTTACTACTCAGAAGGAAGATGTGGCAGTCTGCTTCCATAAAGATTTATAGTCTTGGAAACCATATGGGGCAGTTATGCTCTATCACTATGAGTCAGGATTGACTGACAGTGTGGGCTTTTTGTTTTTGTTAGTGAGGTGGACCACTGGAAAATATGATGATAAATATAAACAGTAGCTTGAAAACATGTGTTCATCACTCAAACTCTGTTAATATGTCAGGAAAAAGATGTTAAAATCTAAATTAAAATCCTCAAAGACAAAGACAATGCGATAGGAGGCAACAAACGCTAAGAAGCATTGGAAGCAAGAGATTAAAGATTTAAATAAATGCAAAGATTTCCACATTCATAGATTAGAAGACTAAATATTGTTAAGATGGCAATATTACTTGAAGTGATGCACAGATTCCATACGATTCTGATCAAGATTCTGATCAAAATTCCAGCAATCTTATTTACAGCAAAACCAGTTTTCAATTTTATGCTAAATGGCATGAATCCCCAATTACCCAAAGCAACGTTGAAAGGGAAGAACAAAGTAGGAGATCTGACACTTTTGATGTTAAAACATACTATGTGCTAGATCACAAGATCAGTTCGAACCACAAGGTCAGCAGTTCAAATCTACTAGTCTCTCTTCGGAAACCCTATACAGGGTTTCTGTGGGCTGGAACCGACTTGACAGGACTTAACAACAACAATACATCTATACTAATCAAAACAGCCTGGTACTGATATAACAATAGACACATAGATAAATTGGAACTGATTCCAAGGCTCATAACCAACCAACCAACCAACCAACCAACCAACCAACCAACCAACATAGATCAATGGAATAGAATTGAGAGTCCAGAAATAAATCTATACATCTGTGGCCAACTATGTTTATTTGATGAGAAGAGCCTCTTCAATAAAAAGAAACACTGGAAGTGAGGAAGGACACAAAATGTTATATTGGGGAGTTAGACTGGAGTGTGAAGAAAAGAGCTTAAGTTTCTTCTTCAGGATCTTAATAGTATAGTTGTTAGTTGTCATTAGTCAGCTCTGACCTTAGGGCTATTGCTGCTGCTAAGTACTGAAAAGTCAATTCAGACTCAGAGCGACACTACATGATAAAGTAAAACCATCCCATACTTTTTTTCTAAGCTGTGGTCTTTACAGAAGCACATCAACTGGTCTTTTCCCCTGGAGCTTCTGAGTGGGTCTATAATGCCAACCTTTTAGTTAACAGTTAAGTGCTTGTGATAGTTAAGGTTTTGTGTCAACTTCACAGGGTCAGGATTCCCAGTGGTTTGAAAATTGAGATGTGGTTATTCTCATGGTGATATCGAATACAGTGTAGTTATAGTAATTCTATGATGACTGACTATGAACATTGTAGTTAACTCTATGATGATTGGCTATGAGCAGCCAATCAACTGAAAGGATGCTTCCTCAGGCTTGTGGCCTGCTTCCAATATAATGGACTCTCAAGCAAAGCTTGCTTGCTTTCTGTGGGTCTGGATCTTGCATTTGGCTCATCCTCTAACCTGTGGTTCTTTGAACTTGAACCAATGGCCTGCTCTATTACCTGTCTGCCTGCCAGATCTGCCTGCCTACAGGACCTCCCTGTCTGTCTGTCAATTTTAGTTCATCTGACCTAGACTTGGGACTCTCCCACTTCTAAAATTGTGAGTCATTTTCTTGATATCAACTTCTCTTTGGTGGTGGTGGTGTGCTGTGAAATTAGTTCCTATTCATAGTGACCTAGTATTGGGTTTCTGAGGAGCAGAAAGCCTCATCTATCTTTTTCAGAACAGCTGGTAGTTTCAAACCTCTGACCCT
>NW_006408721.1:4237717-4238903 GCF_000296735.1 Chrysochloris asiatica | reverse complement strand
GGCAGTCTAATTTTAATAACCAGAATAGATTCTCTCAGTCAATTCCCAGACTTGAACTAGTTTACAAACTCATAGCCCCTTGAATGATGGAGCGTCTGGGTCTTCTTGAGGAAGGATCCCACTACACAGTCAGCTCTTTCAGTCTTTCTTCCAGCCTTCCCCAAAGGGATTTATGGCCTTTTAAAAGAGTGACTGTTCATTGGGGGAAAAGAAATAATCAGACTTTTGGGGATTACTGGACAATGGCTCTGAATTGACACTAATTCCAGAAACCCAAAACATCACTGTGTTGGGGGAGTTTGGAGGTCAAGTTATTTATGAAGTCTTATCTAAGGTCCCTCTCACTATGAGTCCAGTGTTTCCCCAAACTCATCCTGTAGTGATTTCTCCAGTTCCAGAATGCATAATAAGAACAGACATAATCTGCAACTAGTAGAACCTCCACATAGGACCCCTGACATGTGGAATAGTGACTATTATGGTTGGAAAAGCCAAGTGGAAACCATTAGAATTACTGTTACCTAGGAAAATAGTAAAACAAATAGCAACATTGCATTCCTGGAAGAATTGAGGACTTGAAGGATGCTAGAATCCAGGACTTGAAGAATGCAGGGGGGCATGATTCCCACCACATCCCCATTTAACTCACCTATCTGGCCTGTGGAAAAAAACAGGTGGATCTTGGAGAATGGCAATGGATTACCATAAACTCAAGCACATGATGACTCCAATTGCAGCTACTGTTCCAGATGCTGTTCATTGCTTGAGCAAATTAATAAATTGCCTCATAGCTGGTATGCAACTATGGATCTGACCAATGTCTTTTTCTCAAGTCTAGTTTCTAAGGGTCACCAGAAGCAGTTTGCTTTGATCTGGCAAGGCCAACAATACACTCCCAATGTCCTACATCAGAGACTTATCAACTCCCAGCAATATGCCATAATTTAGTCCACAGGGACCGTGATCCCCTTTCCCTGCCACAAGACATCACACTGACCCATGATATTGATGACATTTTGCTGATTGGATCTATTGAGGAAGAAATATCAATGACTCTAGACTTATTGGTCCACCACTTGTCTGTCAGTTTGTCGTACTGTGGTGGCTTGTGAATGTCTGTGATTCTGGAAGCTATGTCACAAGTATTTTAAATACCAGCAGGTTCACCCATGGTGGACAGGTTTCA
>NW_006408721.1:4230177-4231217 GCF_000296735.1 Chrysochloris asiatica | reverse complement strand
TGGGGTTTCTGAGAAGCAGCTGGTGAGCTTGAACTGCTGACTTGCGGTTCAAACACCTTTGTAGTCTGGCACATTAACCCACAGCACTACACCATGAGTCCACTAAAGCAAATGGAAGGAATGAGGAGGTACAAGAGCTGAAAATAATTTTTTTAAAAATTGAAAAAAAAACAAATCTCAAGAAGACAAAGTCAAATATTATAATGAAATGTGAAAGATCTGGAGTTAGAAAACCAAAACGGAAGAACACACTCAGCATTTCTCAAGCTGATGGAACTGAAGAAAAAATTCAAGCCTCGTATTTCGTTATTGAAGGATTCTCTGGGCAAATTATTGAATGATGCAGAAAGCATCAAAAGAAGATGGAAGAAATACACAGAGTTACGGTACTAAAAAGAAATAGTCGATGTTCAACCATTTTAAGAGGTAGCATATGATCAAGAGCCAGAGATACTGAAGGAAGAAGTCCAAGGTGCATTGAAGGAATTGATAAAGAACAAAGCACTAGGAACTGATGGAATAAAAATTGAAATCTTTCAAGAAAGTGAGGTGGCACTGGAGGTACTCACTCATCTATGCCAAGAAATTTGGAAGACAACTATCTGGCCATCTGATTGGAAGAGATCCATATTTGTGCCCATTCCAAAGAGATCTGACCCAATGGAATGTGAGAATCATTGGATAATATCTTTGATATCTTATGTGAGTACAGTTTTACTTAAGGTAATATAGAAATGCCTACAAGCATACATTGACAGAGAACTTTCAGAGGTTCAAGTCGAATTCAGAAGAGAGTATGGAATGAGGGATATCATTGCTGATGTCCAATGGATCTTGGCTGAAATCAGAGAATACCAGAAAGATGTTTACCTGTGCTTTATTGACTACGTAAAGGCTTTCGATTGTGTGGATCATGACAAGCTATGGACAACATTGCGAAGTATGAGTATTCAGGAACACTTAACTGTGCTCATGAGGAACTGTACTTAGAGGCAGTTGTTCAAACAGAACACAGAACACTGAATGGTTTAAAATTAGGA
>NW_006408721.1:4225464-4229832 GCF_000296735.1 Chrysochloris asiatica | reverse complement strand
TTGCATCTCAATGTAAAGAAAACAAAAATCCTCTCCATTGGACCAATAAACAACATTCTTATCAATGGAGAAAAGATTGAAGTTGTCAAGGACTTCATTCTACTTGAATCAACCATCAACACTCAAGGAAGCAGCAGTCAAGAGATCAAGTGATGTAGTGCATTATGCAAAGCTGCTGCACAAGACCTTTTTAAAGTGTTGAAGATCAAAGATGTCGCTTGACGCCTGACGCAGGTGTGCCTGATGTAAGCCATGGCATTTTTAATCACTTCATGTGCATGCAAAACTTGGACAGTGAATAAGAAAGATCATAAAAGAACTGATGCATTTGACTTATTGTGTTAGAGGAGAATATTGAAAGTACCATGGGCTGCCGAAATAACAGATCCATTTTGGAATAAGTGCAGCCAGAGTGTTCCTTGAAGGCCAGGATGGCCAGACTTCGTCTCTCATACTTCAAACATATTTTCAGGTGGGACCAGTCACTGGAGAATGATATCATGTTTGGTAAAGTGTAGGGTCAGAGAAAAAGAGGAAGACCCCCAGCGAGATGGATTGGCAAAGTGTCAGTGTGGCAACATTTGTGTGGTTGTCCCAGGACTGGGCAGTGTTTCGTTCTGTAGTGCATAGGGTCACTATGAGTTGGTACCAACTCAATGGCAGCTAACAACAACAAAAGACTCATTGGTAAAACAGTTGTGTTCTAGAGGGTGGGAAATTCATTCAACAAAAATTCCAGCACCTTCCAGCTCAATGAAAGTTCTAGGGGCTCAGTGGTATGGGGCATATATAGATATTCCTACTAAAGTAAAGTGCAAGTTATTGCATCTGACCCTCCCACAACTAAAAAAAAGAAGTACAATACCTGGTGGGCATTTTTGAATTTTGGACATAACATATCTCACGTTTGGGTGTGTTATTCCACCCTATTTATCATGTGACTAGAAAAGCTGCTAGTTTTGAATGGAGTTCACAATATGGGAAGACTCGGTAACAAGTCCTAGCTGCTGTGCAAGCCTGTCTCTTGCTTAGCCTATATGATCCAGCAGATCCAATGGTGCTTGAAGTGTCCATGCAGATAGACATGCAGTCTAGAATCTTTGGGAGGTCCCTATTAGTGAATCACAATGCAGACACATAGAATTTTGAAGCAAAGCTCTGCCATCATCTGCAGATAACTACTGTCCTTTTGATAAACAACTTTTGGCTTCTTACTGGGCCTTATTAGAGACTGAATGCCTAAACATGAACCACCAAGTCACCCTGAAACCAGAGTTATCCATTAATGCCTTGGTGTTTTCAGAACCACAGAGTCATAAAGGTGGAAGTACACAGCCGCACTCCATTATTAAATGGAAGTGGTATATTCAACACCAGCTCAGGCAGTACCTAAAGGCACAGTATATTTTTCTGGTCTACACTCTAGTCCCATTACATTCCCTCTTCTAGTCTACACCTATGACCTCATGGGGAGCTCCTTCTGGTTAGTTGACTAGGAAGAGAACACTCATGCTCACTTTACAGATGGTTCAGCATGATATGAAGGCATCACTTTAAAGTGGGCAGTAGCAGCACTACCATTCCTTTCTGGGACTTCCATTAAGGACAGTGTTGGTGGTGCTGTTGAGATCCTCTGCAAAAGGAATAAAACACTGCCCGGTTTTGTATCATTGTAACAGTTATTGTTGCACTCGAGCCCATTGCTGCTGCAACTGTGTCAATCCATCTTGTTTCTCCTTCCACTATACCAAGCCTGTGGAGCCCTGGTATGGCACTGTGGGTTAATCCACCAAATTGCAAAGCCGTTTGAACTGCAAGGTCAGCGGTTCAAGCTCATAAACTGCTCCTTGGAAATCGTATGCAGGATCGTTATGAGATGGAACGGACTCAACGGCACTTAAAAACAACAACATACCAAGCATGAGATCTTTCTCCAGGGATTTGCCCCTCCTGACAATATGTCTGAAGCATGACAGACAAAGTTTTCACCATCTTGGCTTCTAAGGAGCATTCTGGTTGTACTTCTTCTAAGGTAGATTTGTTTGTTCTTCTGGCAGTTTGTGGTACTTTTTAATATTCTTCTTTAACACTATAACTCAGATGCATCAATTTTTCTATGGTCTTCCTTATACATTGTCTAACTTTTACATTAATATAAGACTATTGAAAATGCTAGGGCTTGCATCAGGTGCACCTTAGTCCTCAAACTAATATCTTTGCTCCTGAACACTTTCAAGAGGTAGTGTACAACAAATTTCTTATTGAAATATGAAGTTTGATTTCTTAACTGCTGTTTACATGAGTGTTAATAGTGGATCCAAATAAAACTAACTCTTTGACAATGTCAGATTTTCATCCATTTATCATGATGTCATTTATTGGTCCAGTTTGAGGAATTTTGTTTTCTTTACACTGAGCTGCAATCTAAACTGAAGGCTGTGGTCTTTGATCTTCATCAGTAAGTATTTTAAATCATCTTTACTTTAAGCAAGAAAGATTTAATCATCCACATATCACAGGTTGTTAATCAATTCTGATGTCACATTCTTCTTCATATAACCCACCTTCTCAGCTTATTTGCTCAGCATACTTGAATAAGCATGGGAAAAGATTACAACCGTGGCCCACACCTTACCTGATTTAAAACCATTCAGTTGCCCTTGTTTTGTTCGAGTGACTGCCTCTTGGCTTGGTCTATGTACAGGTTCCTCATGAGCACAATTAAGTGTTCTGGAATACCTAACGTTTACAATGTTATCCATAGCTTGTGACTATCTGCACAGTTAAAAGACTTTGCATAGTCAATATAGCACAAACAAACATTTTTCGGGCATTCTCTGCTTTCAGTCAAGATCCATGTAACATCAGCAATGATATCCCTCTTTCCACGTCCTCATCTGAATCTGGCTTGATCCTCTGGCAGTTCCCTGTCAATGGAGTATTGCAGCCATTTTTAAGTTATCTTTAGAAAAGTTTTACTTGCATGTGTTGTCAGTGCTATTGTCTAATGATTTCCATGTTCCATTGGGTCACCTTTCTTTAGAATGGACACAAATAATGAATTTCTTCTAATCAGTTGACCAGGTATCTTTCTTCCAAATTTCTTGGCATAGATGAGTGAGTACCTACGATGTTGCATCAGTTTGTTGAAAATTTTCAATTTGTAGTCCATCAATTACAAGAGCCCTTTCCCCCACCTTACCCCCAAAGCCTTCAGTGCAGCATGTACTTCTTCCTTCAGTATCATTTGGTCTTGATCATATGCTACCTCTTGAAATGGTTCAGTATCAACCATTTCTTTTTGGTACAGTGACTGTGTGTATTGTTTCCATCTTGTTTTGACGATGAAATGGAAGAATTCTACCAATTGCTTCAGTCTGAAATTGATGAACATACAGTCAAGAAGTATTGACAATTACTGGTTATTGCAATGCAAAAGTTGGAAACAAAGAGAAAGGATCAGTTGTTGCAAAGTATGACTTTAGTGATAGAAACAAAGCTGTAGATTGCATGATAGATTTTTGCAAGACTAATGACTTGTTCATTGCAACTACCTTTTTGAAATAACATAAACAACAACTATAGCAGGAACCTCACCAGATGAAATACAAAGAAATCAAATTGACAATGGCCAGTTAGAAAATAAATAAGGGTAATGAAAAAGTTGGTATTTCAGGTATGCTAAAAAAAAAAAAAAAGAAAAAAGAAAAGCCCTCAGAATCTCCTCAAAAAGGTGTAACATTTTTCTAATGTTTCTAAATACACACACACACACACACACACACACACACATATATATATATATTATTTTTTAAAGTAAATGACAAGTTAGGAAAAAAATATTTCCTGCTATATGGCAAGCCAAATCTTCATAATACTAATATTAAAGTGAGTCTTACAAATCATTATGAAAAAGAATTCCAATTAAAAAGTGGCAAAGGGCAAATAGTTCTTGAGAAGAATGCATAGTAAACGTCTTTAAAATATGTTTATTCTCATAATGAAACAAAGAATGCAAATTTAAATGGTGAGAAGTTATGTGTAGCTAATCAAATTGTAAATATTTTATAAAATATTGCCAGCCTTCATAAGATGTGAAGAAACTATCATATTCATACATTGCTAATAGAGTTGTTGTGTAGTTGCTTGGGGTTTCTTTGAGGAAAATTTGACAATACATATCAATACACCTATCTTTATCAATAATGATATTTCTGGACTTTATATACATAGATGTATATATATACATATGTTGTTGTTGTTGTTGTTAAGTGCCTTTGAGTCGGTTCCGACCCATAGCGACCCTGTACAGGGTTTCCGAGGGTGTAAATCCTTACAGGAGTAGAAAGCCTCATCTTTCTCCCGCGG
>NW_006408721.1:4221334-4225024 GCF_000296735.1 Chrysochloris asiatica | reverse complement strand
ATTATTCTGTAGGTGAAACACTGTACTGCAAACCACAAGGTCAGCAGTTCAAGCCTACCAACTGCTCCGCAGGAGAAAAATGAAACTTTCTACTCCCACAAAAATGCATAGTTTCAGAAATCCTATAAAAGGTCATTGAGTCAGAACCAATTTAATGGCACTTAAGAAGAAGATATCTATTCTAAGGATACAATGTTAATCTGGGATGAACACAAAGCTTTGCTATAACAAAGCATTGGTAATAGGGAAATAATGGAAACAACCTAAATGACAAACAACAGGGAACTGATTAAACAAAATCTATAGTAAAGAGATAGTGCAGCCATTTTACATGTAATAGAAGAACATTTAGCAACATGGAAACATGTTTCTCATAATTTAACTGAAAAATCTGCTTACAAGTTAATGTGTGTGCAATACAATCCTATTGTAGAAATACATTTATCTTAGAGACTATTCCATATCAGAATACGTAGAGTTGTTGTTAAGTGCCGTCGAGTCGATTCCAACCCATAGTGAGCCTATATAGGGTTTCATAGAGAGATCTACCTTATTCATTTGGCAAATATATGGTATTTCATTTTATGGAAACACCCTAAAGTATTTCATTCCTATTGATGGCATTTAAGTTGTTTATACTCATTTGCTGCTATGAACAACAGTGCAATGAACATTCTCACATATACATTCTTTGAAGAGGGATTTCCGGTTGATGGGTACTTGCATTTAAAAGGCTTGCATCAGCTGTTCTCTTTGCCTGTACTGTTCTTACCTTAGATCCTCACAAAGCTGACCTTCTGTCACTCAGATCTCAAATTTCTCTTCCTAACACATCACCCTGCTTTATTTTTACCATAAAACTCATTCCCTGATGCTTTATTTTTTTACTTAATATTTTATTATCCACTTTCCTCAATAGAATGCTAGCTCCTTAAGTTATTATTGTTAAGTGTCACCAAGTAGGTTCTGACTCATAGTGATGCTATATAGGGTTTCCAAAGAGGAACCAGTAGGTTTGAACCACCAACCTTCGTGGTTAGCAGCCCAGTGCTTACCATACAGTGTCACACCAGGACTCCTCAGTAAATACTTGTTATAAAATTACTAAATGAATGAATGAGTAGATTTTATATGTACAAACTAAAAACAAGGTAACAGAGTGTTTGTTACTCTGGTTATCTCTGTTTATGTGGTTGTTGTTAAGTGCTGCAGCATTAGTTGTGACTCATAACGACCCTGTATAGGGTTTCCAAGGAGCAACTGGTAGGTTTGAACTACTGATCTTGAAGTTAGCAGTTCAGTGCTTACCCTACAGTGTCACAACCAGACCCCTGTTTATAGGTGAGTTTTATTTATTTGTTAAATGCTTACCTAAACCTCAGAAATTTCTTGCCATAGAAATGCTTTTGTGGTGATCTGAAATTTGAAAATTTACATATGTTTTTAAAGCATGACTCAACTCATACAATGACTAGGGGAACACTAAGATAAAAATAACCAAGAACAGTACTTAAGTGTAGTTTTGGAAAAAAGGAATGATTGAAAATAACACAGAATAATGTTTAAGATAGGGTTGCAAACTACAAGGTCAGCAGTTCGAAACTACCAGCTTTCCACGGGAGAAAGATGAGGCTTTCTGCTCCCGTAAAGATTTACATCCTTGGAAACCCTTGCAGGGTCACTATGAATCGGAACTGATTCCACAGTACTTAACAAAAACAACAGTGTTTAAGTTATATGGGTTGTTTTTTCATAGGTTTTTGGATTGAGATGGCTCCATTTGACAATTTTGTGTTACTTAGATATTTGTATAGGTAACGAGAAGATGACTAACTGTTAGAATTAATTATGGTTTAAGTGTATGTAGTTATCCATAGCCAGTGTTTTACTATTTAAATGGCAATGACCTTGTGTCGCTTTTTAAAAGCCACCAATGCTCTTAAGGAGCACTGTGGTGCTATAGGATAAGCACCGGACTGCTAACCACAAGGCTAGTAGTTAAAGCCCACCAACAGCTCCTCAGAAGAAAGATCAGACTTTCTGCACTATAAAGAGTTACAGCTTTGGAAACCCTACCCAGAGTCACTGAGTCAGAAATGACTAGAGAGTACTTAACAACAAAGAGAACAACAAAGCTATGGAGAAAAAAAGAGAGAGAGAAAGAACAAAAGAAAGTCAATTAGGATAAATCAACAAACCTAAAATACAAATGCTTAATAAAAATTTTTGGTCTGAAACAAATAACAAAAGATAAAATAGATAATGCTACTTCATCAAAATTAAAACGTTTGTGCATCAAAGAACTTTATCACCAAATTGAAAAGGTGACCTACTGAGTTGAATAAAACATTTTGGAACCATATCTTTCTGATTCGAGTCACCAGCCGATCTTTGGAAACCCTATACAGGCTTGCTATGGGTGGGAACCTACTTGACGGCACTAAACAACAACAACAGCAACCTTTACAGAGGCAGATCACCAGGTCTTTTCTCATTCAGAGTCACTGGTGGGTTCAAACCACTGATTCTTCAATTAACAGGCAAGTGTTTGGCCACCAGGCTACCAGTGTCCAGGGCTTCTTCATCAGTCAACACAAGCATCAACAGATGAATGAATAAACAAAATGTGGTCTAAAAATAAAATGGAATAAGACTCAGTCATAAAAAGAAATGAACTTCTAATACATACAACTACATGGATGAATCTTAAAAATATATTACACTAAGAGAACAAACAAGATGGCAGATTGGGTGGAAATGGAGTAAGGAGCTCCATCAGCAACAACACAGAATACAGAACCAAGCAGGCTCAGGGGATGGTCCCAGAACTCTGAACCACATATAAAAGAATATTTAGAAGGTTGGAAGGCTCACAGCTAGGGGAATTTGTAGCAGAAGCAAGAAATCCATTTCTTTCTGATTCAAGATACTCAGCTGCTCCAGGAGCCACCATCTTGGGTGAAACCAGGCGGGGAAGGATCAGAGCAGCCATGGACACCTGATAGAACTGCGGAGATAAAGGTGTGGACATTCTTTTCTTTTGGTATCTGTTCATTGGTCCCTTGCTGCCTGCGCACCTCCATTCTGGTGATTATAGGGGTGCCTGAGCTAGTGGACACCCCAGCCCCACCCTCGGAGGGTTCTACTACGCATGCGCACAGATCTCCTCAAAGTTTAAAGAGACAATTTCCACTTAAAACCAAACGGCCACAGCTAGCCCTGAACTGTTTATAACTAGAAAAAAGGCCTGAACAGGGATTGTGGTGTGGGACAGGAAGACTAAAAAGGAGATAGGCCAAAAATTAAATCCTAAGTTATGTCACAACGACCAACAGTGGCATCTTGAAATTTCTCAAGAAGAAGAGTGTAAAGGAAAGCCCATTTCCTGATCACATCTATCTAGAGGCAATAAGAGAGCATAAAAAATATCAAAATACACACCCATCTAAGTATTAAGGCCACAGATAACCCCTGAATATACCCAAAAAACAGAAGCAGATGACCACATCTGCACATGTCCAGAAATGAGATAAAGTGACTGAGATAAATGAGCTGGAAGTAGACATACACTCCATACTGGAAGATGGGCAGGCTTTAGAAATGCCTGAGAAGGAATTCAGAAAAATGATTATAAAATGTATCAAAACACTATATAATGGAGTTGAGAAAAATAAGGAAGAAGTCAGGAAA
>NW_006408721.1:4219329-4220759 GCF_000296735.1 Chrysochloris asiatica | reverse complement strand
AAAGGCAAGCAAATCAGATTAAGCTCAGATTTCTCAACAGAAACCATGCAGGCAAGAAGGCAATGGGGAGACATATATAAAACCCTGAAAGAAAAAACAACCACCCAAGAATCCTCTACCCAGCAAAGCTGTCAATCAAATACGATAGTGTAATCAAAACATTCCAGGATAAACAGAAGCTAAGGAATTTTGACTGAGAAACAACAAGAACACACAACTACAGAATGATGTATGTGGCAGCATCACCCTGAACTCAATCAACAAATGGAAGATTCAAGAACAGAATAAAATTATAAGAACAGAGGATCTGGGAGGTCTATGATCAAAACAATTACAATGTGAAAGAAGGTAAACACAGAGGAACAGAGATCCAGGTGGTGGAAAGGTCAAGTAGATTACAGGATAAAATAGAGGGTCTTAAATGGAGGGTAGAACTAATAGAATATAAGGTAACCACAATGGGGTTGGGCTGGGGGGTTTAGTTTGGGTATTGGGGAGGGCAATACAAGAAGGGGGGAGGAGGAGGAAGAACAAGATAGATAGGGGAACACTGAGACAGGTTTGCATGGCCTAGTAGGACAGAGATAGTGATGCATGCTCAACCTTGGAACAAGAGGGCTCTGGGATAGAGGGATCTAGGTATAGCTAGAAGAGGGTAAATAATACTAAAATCCTTGAATGCTTTATGAATATTAGTTTCCCTTGCCTACTATTGTAAAATAGACACTTAGGTGGGATAGAAAGGAATGTTGGGAAGCATGATTAGAGAAAACTTGTAAGCCTGTCTTCAGCTTATAACTGATTGGAATACCTAAAAGGGGTTCTACAACATGCCCAGTGAATTGGCCTCATGCTAAGCCTTCACAAAGTATAGGACCTTAGGTGGACTCCGGACTCCCATCCAGAACCTTATGAGGTTGGACATTCCCACTAGAAAAGACAAGCAGACTGGAACAGCTACAGTGACAGAAGATACATCTTCAAAGAAAGATGATCAGGAAAAACCCAAAACAAAAATGTCAGCATGACTGGCTACTACAAGAATAAGCACGCTGTTCATCAGGAAGACATGAAGGTTAGCAATCAAGTGCCTTCGGGACAAACTTCCCTCTGAGACTGAAACTCAAAGGGAATACACAAACAAGCATGTGAGCTTACTGACGACCACATTGGTCTACTGGTTGGTGGAAGAAGTGGAAAGGCATCAATGAAGAAATGGGCTGAGTTCAACTCCAATGCAATGAATCCCGTTGACCTAGAGATGAGAGAGAGAAGAGGAAGGACTGGTTGGTCCAAAGTGTGGTGAGACCTGAGGACACTTGATTCCATGGACAGGGACTTAGCCATAGAGGGCTAGAGCTGAGAGTGAAGTGAGGGGAGATGAACAAGAACACCCAAATTTGCATATAGTACCCTTTTGACCTAGCCTT
>NW_006408721.1:4212715-4218112 GCF_000296735.1 Chrysochloris asiatica | reverse complement strand
TAGCGACCCTGTACAGGGTTTCCAAGGGTGTAAATCTTTACGGGAGTAGAAAGCCTCATCTTTCTCCCGCGGAGCGGCTGGTAGTTTCGAACCGCTGATTTATGCATATAAAATGGTAAATGTTTTGTTATATATCATTCTACCACAATAACAGTATGAAAGACTATACACACACACTCTCACACACACACCACCACACACCTGGTGTGGCGCTGTAGGATCAGCACCTGACTGTGAACAAACCCACCAGTTGCTCTTAGAATAGGAACCAAATCCACAAAACATAACAACTATATATATTTGTTGGTTGGTTATGTGCCGTGGAGTGAGTTCTGACTCATAACGACCCTGTACAGGGTTTCCGAGGCTGTAAATCTTCACAGGAGCAGAACACTTCATCTTTTTCCTGCAGAATAACTGGTAGTTTTGAACTGCTGACCTTGAGGTTAGCAGCCTGATTTGTAACCACTACCCTACCAGAGAGACAGGTATATATGTAGTGATCCTGAGGGTTAATGCACTGGACTTCAAAGTAGATGGTTCAAGCTCTCCTAGCCACTCCTCAGAAACTGTATATAGGGTCGCTATCAGTTGGAACTGAATGGACAGCAGATGGCACTTAGCAATACACACACACAACTCGGAAGTCCTATAAAGGGTTGCTATGAGTTGGAACCGAATCGACAGCACTTAACAACAACAACGGGTTAATGCGCTGGACTGCAAAGTCTTTTGAACCATAAAGTTGGTGGTTCAAGCCCATCAGCCGCTCCTTGGAAATTCTATACAGGGTTGCTATGGGTCAGAACCAACTCAACAGCACTAACAACAGCATATACATATATCACTTTTGCTGTTCTAATTCCCACACTTAACAAGCTCAGAGTAACCTTCTGTTGGAAATGCTTTCGAGATGTTTTTCTCTTTGACTTACATTAATTTCTAGCGTACTAGGAGTCCTGGTGTGGCACTGTGGGTTAAGCACTGAACTGCAAGGTCGGTGTGAACTGTAAGGTCAGTGGTTCAAACCCAACAGCCACTCCTTAGAAACCAATCGGGCCCTTAGTAGTCCAACAACAATGAGACTAATGACATCTCCAAGGTGACCTGCCACAACCAGAGCAGAGTGACTAATAAAAACTGTTGCTTCCCAGCTGGAACCAGACAGCAGTTTCTGACGCAGCTCTTGATGCTAAAGTACAGAACAGAAAAGAAGCTGGCTCCACAGGGATCAGTGGAGAAGCCAGAGTTTGTACTCTGGACCTGATAAAGCTCACAGAGTCAGCTCTAGGAGATTACATACAAATTCCTTGGAAAATCTAAGCTGCACAAATTTAACTGTGATAAACTGATAGCTTGGACAAGTTAAAGGAGAGAGTTAAATGAACACTATCTGAGCTGAAATAGTTCTTGCATTTATTTACTAAGCACAGATTAATTGCTAAAATGAACTGCTGTCACAGGGTCCTGTTGCATTTAATCCCCTGGTATATATAATTTTTTAAAAATTTCTTTTTTATTTATATGCCTTCCCCTTTACCCAAGTTAATTTGTGTTTACTCTCTAACTCATGACTTAACTTTCTTTATCCTCCTGTCCATGGTAACCATCAAAGAACATTTCTGTTAGCATAAAAAACTTTTTGATTTTTTTACAATAGTGGTTTCACTCCTTAGAAACCTTATACAGGATCACTATGAGTGAGAGCTGACTCAATGGCATTTAACAGCAATGCATACACACACACACACACACACACACACACACACATATATATATATCTGAGTTAGATGAAGACTCAGATACATGATCCAGATACAGCAAAAAGCAATATTTGTCCTCCTGTGATTGATTAATTTCACTCAGCATAATGCCTATTAGGTTTACCCATGTTATGTGGTGCTTTTCAGATTCATCATTATTCTTTAATGTTTCATAGTATTCCACTGTGTGTGTGTACCATAGTTTTGGTTATCCACTCTTCTGTCTTTTTACTATTGTGAACAGTGCTGAGATTAACATGGAGGTGCATTTATCTATTTGTGTTGTGACTCTTAGTTCTCTAGGATAGATACCGAATACTGGGATTGTTAGATCACGTGGTATTTCTATTTCCAACTTTTAAAGGAGACACCATATGATTTTCCACAGTGGTTGTACCATTTTATAGTCCTACCAGCAGTAGAGGAAGGTCCCAGGTTCTCCATACCCTCACCAGCATTTGTTGTCTTCTATTTTTTTGACCTTTGCTATGAATACTGGGATGAGATGATATCTCATTGTTTTGATATGCATCTTTCTAATGGCTAAGGGCGAGCATGTCTTCATATGCCTGTTGTTCACCTGAATGTCTTCTTTGGTGAAGGGTCTGTTCATGTGCTGTACCCATTTTAAAAATCAGATTATCTGTTATTTTGTTCTTGAGATGTTGAAGTTTTCTATACATTTTAGAGATGAATCATTTGTCTGGCACATATATACATGTATATTGTTGTTAAGTGCTGTCATGTCGTTTTGACTCACAGCAACCCTTTATAGGGTTTCTGAGGAGTGAATGGTGAGTTTGAACTGCTGACCATGTGGTTCAAACTGACCTTGTAATCTTGTGCTTATCCTACAGTGCCACACCAGGACTCCATAAACATATATACACAGAATAATGTTGAAGTTCTTTGCATGGCTAACAGCCTTGCAAGCCTTATCTGAGTCTACATTTGAGACCTCTGCTTCAACACCTTAAATTTTCTCTGCTGTTCCAGACTTTGACACCAACCAGTTGTTGGGGGGACTACTCACTGGGCTTTATAATGAAACATGCAAAGACCCGAAGTGAGAAAACCAAAAGGGAAAATCATGCTCAACATTTACCAAGCTGGAAGAATTGGACAATAAATTCAGTCTTTGACTTGCAATATTTAAAGATTCTAAGGAATTCTGTTGTGGCACTGTAGGATAATACACCAGACCAAAATGTCGGCTTGAACTGAAAGGTGGACGGTTCAAACTCACCAACTGCTCCTTTGTCACTGAGTCAGAACTGACTTGATGTCACTTAAAAGCAACAACATATATGTAATAATCTATACATATATACACATAAGGAGCTCTGGTAGTGTAGTGGTTACGAATTGGGCTGCGAACTATAAGGTCAGCAGTTCAAAACTACCAGCTGTTCTGCGGAGAAAGATGAGGTTTTCTGCTCCCATAAAGATTTACAGCCCCGTAAACCCTGTACAGGGCTGCTATGAGTTGGAACTGACTCTACAGCATTTAACAACAACATATATACATAGAAGGAGCTCTGGTAGTGTAGTGGTTACAAATCAAGCTGTGAACCTTAAGGTCAGCAGTTCGAAACTTCCAGCTGTTCCGTGGGAGAAAATGAGGTTTTCTGATCCCATAAAGATTTACAGCCTTGGAAATCCTGTACAGGGTCGCTATGAGTCGGAACTGACTCTACTACACATAACCACCACCACCATATACACATAGAATCACAGAGTGCTTGTATAGTGCTGTAGGATAAGCACTGGATTGCCAAGGTTGGTGGGTCAAACACACTTTTCACTCCTTAGAAACCGTAGACAGCGTCACTATGAGTGACAACAGACTCAATGGTATTTAACAACAACTATATATATATGTGTGTGTGTGTGTATGCAAAAGAACTGAAGGTCAGATGAAGAGTCAGATACATGATCCAGTTACAGCAAAAAAGCAAGCAAGCTTTGCCTGAGTGTCTAATATATTGGAAACAGGCTACGGCCTCGAAGAAATTTCTTTTAAATTGGCTGACTGCTCATAACAGATCTCATCATGGAAGTGAGTACATTGTATTATATCTCCTTATGGAGGTTTACTATACTGATGTCTTAACTGTTATATCACAGAATCCTGTCCCAGTCAAACTGACATAAAATCTTAACTATCACATACATATTTGTGCCCATTCCAGAGTAAGGTGACCCAACAAAATTATCTAACTATATAATTAATATCACATGCAAGTAAAAGTTTGCTGAAGATAATTAATAAATGGTTGCAACAGTACACTGACAGGAAATTGCCAGAAATTCAAGCTGGATTCAGAAGAGGACTTGGAACAAGGAAGACTATTGCTGATGTCAGATGGATCTTGACTAAAAGCAGAGAATACCAGAAAGATGTTTACTGTGTATTACTGACTGCACGAAGACATTTGACTGTGTGGATCAAAACAAACTATTAATAACATTGCAAAGAATTCCAGAACACTTAATTGTGCTCATGTAGATCCTGTACTGAGTCAGTCATTCATACAAAACAAGGGGATACTACATGATTTAAAATCAGGAAAGATGTGCATCATGGTTGCATATTTTGACCATACTCTTTCAAGTGTATTTTCAGCAAATAATTCCAGAACCTGGGCTATATGAAGAACATGGTATTCCGATTGGAGGAAGGCTCATTAGCAACTTTTGATATGCAGATAACACAACCTTGCTTGCTGAAAGCAAAGAGGACTTGAGGCACTTGCTGATGAAGATCAGAGATTACAACCTTCAGTATAGATTATAATTCAATGTGAAGAAAACAAAAATCCAGCACCAATAACCACCACCATGATAAATTGAAAAAAAGATTAAAGTTTTCAAGGATTTCATTTTTCATGGATCCACAATCAACACATTCATGGAAACAGCAGTCAAGAAATCAAATTGCACTGGACAAATTTCCTGCAAAAGACCTCTTTAAAGTGAAAAAGAGCAAAGATGTCACTCTCAGGACTAAGATAACCCTGATCCAAGCCATGGGAGTTTCAACACAAAAGCTGGAGGGTGAATAAGGAAGTCTGGAGAAAAAATGGGTGCACTGAATGTACCATGGACTGCTCAAAAAACAAACAAAGCTATCTTGGAAAAAGTGCAACCAGGATTCTCCTCAGAAGTCATAGAAGTGAAGATGATGAAGCTTCATTTCTCTTATTTTGGACATGTTATCAGGAGGGTCCAGTCCCTTGGAAAAGAACATCATGCTTTGTAGAGTGTCACGGAAAAAGAGGAAGACCCTCAATGAGATGAATCGATCTAGTAGCTGCAAAAATGAACCAAACATAACAATTGTGAGGATGTTGCTGGACCAGGCAGTGTTTTATTTTGTTGCACAAAGGGTTCCTATGAGTCAGAGCAGACTCAACAACACCTAACAAGAGCAACTCGTTGGCTTTTGGAATTTTGTGTCTTCTCACAAAGTAAGAAGGATGATATGCTCATGTTATTCCCTTTGACTGAAATGTCATTTGTTCTGCTGATCCCTCCAAGGCATCTCATTCCTTGATAAAGCCTTCCCTGGTGCTCACCCCTCTCCACTGATATTTCATTACTTCTAAGATGAACTCCTGCCCACCCCCCCACC
>NW_006408721.1:4204700-4212615 GCF_000296735.1 Chrysochloris asiatica | reverse complement strand
TTGTTGGTGTTCTCCCAAGCTCCTCTCAGATTCCTTTTATCATTTCTGTGTGTCTCTTTTCTGGGGACTTCTGCCTATTCTCTTCAGAGCTTTATACTAGGGTTACTGGACCCATTTCTCGGCTTGAGCAAAGAGCTGGAAATATTTGTGATTTTGCATTGTTTCACGGTGCCCTTAGTCAATGATTGTTTCAGGAGTATGAAAGCACAGTTCCCCTGCCTTAAGTTTGGATAAACTGAGATGTAACTTACAGAATTCTCCGATGGGATCAGGTGAAGACTGGTCTCTGGGACTCTGCTTAGCTTCTTCCTTTTTCTCCTAGGAGACCTTCCTAATAATAAACTATTTGCACAGAAATGCTAGTCTTAGGACCTAGTCCTGGGGAACTTGACCTAAGATGCCATTTCTGAAATTGGGATGCATTTTATAATCATAGATTCATCAAATTTGGTGAAAATAAGAGTTTAGTGTATATATATTGGTCTCCTACAGAGACCTTTGAAATCTTTCAGACAACAACACTATGTGTAGGAGTCTTGATGAAGCACTCTGCATTTGGCAGTGCGATCCCTTCCTTTTCCCACATTCCATGAAGCCCTAGCAGTGAAAGCGATTCAACTCTCTTCTGTTAGCCTAAACGTTGGAGATTCAAATCCATCCAGCAATTCTGTGGCAGAAAGACCTAGTGATCCACTCCCAATAAAGATTGTTGTTGTTGTTGTTAAGTGCCATCAAGTTGACCCTGACTCATAGCAACCCTGTATAGAATTTCTGAAAAGCAGCTGATGGTTTTAAACTACCAACCTCGTGAGTCATAGTCCAGTGTTGATCATACCAAGAAAACCCTAAGGGACAGTTCTACTCTGTCATATGGGGTTGCTGTGCATCAACAGCCACAACATCAGTGTTGCATAGCTTAAATGTCGGCTCTCAGGAGTTACTTTGCAAATCAATATTTCAGTAGGAAATATTTAATGAATGGAATAGGCAGAAAGAAGGAACCTCTTTCTTATTCCCCTTGTGTTACGTCTCTATCTTAACATATAGTTATTTAGTGGAAAGCTGGCCTAGCCACGTAAAGGTGAAACTTGCAAAGGAAAACCAGTGCATGCTTGCATTGCCTACTGAAATTACTCATCCATGCTGATGGGTGGCTGTTCTTAGTAGTTTCAGAAATAAAAAGGAATATTAGCAAACTCCTTTTCACCTTGCCTTTTGTCTTGCTATTGTTAATTGCAGTTGAGTCAACTCTGACTCGGGGAGACCCTGACATATAGTATTAGAACAAAACATAGCACAGTCCTATGCCTTCTTCATGACTGTTTGTTTGACTTAAGTCCATTAATGCTGCTATTGTGTCAATTAATTTCATCGAGTGTTTTCTGCACTTTCGCTGATTTTTTACAAACTTGAAGTCCTTTTCTAAGTATTGGTCTGTCCTCGTGATGTGTCCAAAGTAAGCAGGCTGAAGTCTCACCAATAGAACATGTATAACTACAAGCCGGCCATAAAAGTCATTGGCACACATAAAGTCCATGTCTACTAGTCTAGAGTTTGGAAGGAGCCAGAGTGTGACCTCTAATAAATGCAATAATTTATTCTACTGATTCCTTTTTTCCCTTCCTGTTTTCCATTTCTCCTGTCACTTAGAGCCAGTGCTCATCTTAGGACAGTAATGATTTGGAAGGTATACTTAAGTTAGAATTAAAATACAAAATTAATGACTGCTACTCTTTAAAAATATTTATTACTTTTTGAAAAAACATAACAGAAAGTAATAAACAAAACTGAAACTATTCTTACTAAAGTGATGGAATTAGGTAAATTTTGAATCTAATACTCAAATTTTCTGTAATCTTGCACTTTAATTCATTCCATTGACTACAGCTGTCATGGTGCTGTAGGATAACGCAAAATTGGTTTGAACTACAAGTTCAGTAGTTCAAACTCACCAGCTGCTCCTTAGAAACCCTATGCAGGGTTGCTATGAGTTGGAGCCGACTCGACAGCACTTAACAACAGCACTATGTGGAGGAGTCCTGGTGCATCAGTCTGCATTAAGCAATAAGGATACTATAGAGAACAAAACAGTCTTTGCCCACTCAACACTCACCATCCAGTAAATGAGTCATTTGATCAAAAGTGTGATTTAAGACGAAGTGTAGTGTGAGATGAGAATACTTAAATGAGTGGAAGGAGATTTTCTGGACAAAGAAATAATGAAGATGAGACTTAAAGAATGAACAGGTCTATCTGAGTTGGAACCAACTCCATGGCACTTGGCCAGTGACGGCGGGTTAGGAGGTAAAGACATCATCATAAAGGAAGGACGTAGCATGCTGATATAAAGGGCAGAATCATGAGTTTGATGAGTAGCAAGAAATGAAAAGAAGCACAGAGACAGAGCACAATGAAAGGAAGTGATAAGAGACGAGGTTCGAGAGGTGAGTCCATTCAAAGCTCTGTGAGCATGGACTCAGTTTAGACTTTATCCTGAATGTGGAAGGAAGCTGTAGACCAGGTCTACAGCAAAGGCAATCATCACTTTCACATGGTAAAGAGATCTCTGTGCCAGTCATATAGAGATCCAATGTAAGAGGAAACCAAGAAGTAAGAGAGACCGGCCGGACATGATACTGATACTGTATCCAGAGGAGGAATAACAATGGCCTGAGTAAGGACAAGACAGTGGAAATAGAGAGCAGTGGATGTCAAGGGAGTCAGGTCAATAGGTTTTGATGAAGGACTAGAGGGGCCTTCAGGGAGAGGGAGTGGTCAAGGATTCCCCAAGCATTCTGGTTTAGACAATAGTCAGGGTGTGCTGACCCCGGAGCTGCAAGAGAAGACAAAATGAGATTATAAGGAGCAGCCAGAGAATGGAAAGAGAAACAGTGACTGGACTGTCTTTGAAGCTAAAAGAAAACATTTCAGAAAATAAAGACTGGTCATATGTGTAAGGTAAGATAAAGTCTGAAATATCTTTGCAAGGGACTGTTAAAAAGGCATACTTACATCTTGTTAATTGGCATAGTATAGTTTACAAAGATAATCTTCTACATCCTAGTCAGATGAGTAGAGTGTGGAGTTTTAAAAGCTTGCTAGAGGCCATTTAAAATGAAACTATTGGTCTCTTCCCAGCTGGAGGAAGGAAGAGTGAATGAAACCAAAGGCTCAAGGAAGCAATGGATTTACAGGACTAATGGCCCACAAAGGAGTTCTGGTACCGTAGTTGTTACAAGTCGGGCTGCAAACCTCCAGGTCAGCAGTTTGAAACCAACAGCTGTTCCATGGGAGAAAGATAAGGCTTTCTACTCCCATAAAGGTTTACCCCTATGCGGGGTCGCTAAGAGTTGGAATCGACTCCATGGCACACCACCACTTCCACCAATGGCCCACAGGAACCACAACCTCCTTTAGCCTGAAGCCAGAAGAACTAAAGGGTGCCTGGCTACCACTGCGGAAAGCTCTGATCAAAAACAAATAGGAGGTTCTGGATAGGATGGGAGAAAAATGTAGAACAAAACTCAAATTCATGAAAAAAGAACAGACTTACTGGACTAATAGAAACCAGAGAAACCCTCAAAACTATCACCCTAAAACACCCTTTTGGAGTCTTGGCGTGGCACCTTAGGATAAAGCACTCAACCACAAAGTCAGTTTGAACCACAAGGTCGGTGGTTCAAACTCACCAGTTTCTCTTCAGAAACCCTATACAAGTTTGGTATGAGTCAGAACCAAGGCTATAGCACTTTACAGCAAAAACATCCTTTTAACCTGGAACTGAAGTCACTTTCAGAGGTTGCTTTTCAGCCAAATAGTAGACTGGCCTATAAGGTAAATAATAATACCCATTAGGGTTGTGTTCCTTAGAACAATCATCTAAATAAGACCAAATAAGCAACGTTTGCCCAAAAGCAAATTCGAAAAGCAAGGAGGGGCAGGGGAACTGGAGAAATGGAGACACGGAAGGCGGAGTGGAACCGGGGAGAGTGCTAATGATAGCAACTAATATCATGGAACAATTTGTGAATGAATTGCAGAGTGGGAAACTGATTTATTATGCAAACTTTCATCTACAATACAATAAAATGTTCAAAAAATAAATTTTAAAAGATGGGACTCTTTCTGCCTTAGGTCCATTAAAAGCCCCAATATAGTAGGTGTCATTGTCTCTCATTTTCTTATACTGGGAGTCCTGGTATAGCACTACAGGATAATGCACTGTATCTTAAGGTCCGTTGCAACTTCATGGTTGGCGGTTCAAAACCAGCATCTCCTCGGAAACCCCATACAGGATCGCTATGAGTTGGATGCTTGATGGCACTTAACAAGGACATACTGAGCTTGCAAGGGAGGTACATGGGGGAAAAAAAAGAAAATCTAAACCATTAGCTAATCATCACTATGAGTGGATTCCAACTCATAGTGACCCCATGTGATGGAGTGGAAGTGACCCTTAGGGTGTTCTAGGCTGTACTCTTTATTGGAGCAGATCACCGTGTCTTTTCTCCCATGGAACAGCTGGTAGACTCAAATCAAGTTAGCAGCCGAGAGCCTTAACCACTGTGCCACCAGGGCTCCTAAGGGTGTGAATATGTGTCTTTTTGAAGACTCATTTGTGTGCTGTGTGTCATATGGGGGCAAGGAGGAAGAAAAAAGTGAAGTACTTTCTCCCATGTTGTTGCTGTGGCTGTTAAGTGCCATTGAATCAGTTCTGACCCACAACGACCCTGTATAGGGTTTCTGAGGAACGGCTGGTGATTGTTAACAGCCGACTTTGCAGTTCAGCGCATTAACCCACTTGGAGAGCTTGATATGTATCTCCTTCAGTTTTCAGGGCACCGAAGACTGGATCTGAGGTACCTAAAGGCAAGATGCCGGGGCCTGACCTTCTAAGTCTGAGGGGAAAGCAAAGAGAGGTGAATGGCTGAGCGGTATTCCTAGAATTTGTCAGTGCAAAGGATTCAATATACTTCCCTGAATCATACAGGGGCTGTATGAGAGAGTCTGCTGGGGTTCTGAAACTCCACCCAAGACTGCTCCTGGATGGTAGAGGTGACAGAAGCTCAACTGACCAACCAGAGGATGCATTTGCCCATTCACGAGGATGGCAAGAGAAAGATCTCTGCAAGGAGAAACTCTGAAGGACCCACAAAGTGCTCCATGCAGGAGTCAAATGAAAGTGCGTACTGCAGCTAGAGAAAAGCCATGACAAAACACACCACTCCTAGTCAAATGCTATGTTTTCCTGAATCCATACCTCTTCTCTAGCTCCTTACTCCTTTCCTTGAGTGAACAGAAGCTACAGATGGCCTCCATGTTTGGGAGTGGGGATGGGGAGTCAGGAATTGTGGGCGGAGTCAGGAATTATGGGCAGAGTCAGGAGAAGAGAAGCCAATCATAGTCCCCTTTCCCAACCTGACTTCCCACCTGGAGCAACCCTGAGGTGGTGGAGGGGGAATTAACCTTAAATAAAGATTAGATGAGGTGTTTCAATATTTGAAATGAAATTGTTCATGTAATTCAGAGTAGCCAGGGGACTTGTTATTATTTAAGGATGACCAATAAAGTCAGGAGTCCTGGTGTGGCACTATAGGATAAACACTGGACTACTAACCACAAGGTTGGAGGTTCAAATCCACCAGCTGCTCCTCAGAAACGCTATACAGTGTTGCTATGAGTTGGACCCAACTTGATGGCACTTAACAACAATAGGAAAACTGTGAGACATATTCTAATTTATCCTCAGAGAACAGGTCTGAAGGGACAGTTGTTGTTGTTGTTGTTGTTAAGTGCCATCGAGTCGGTTCCGACCCATAGCGACCCTGAACAGGGTTTCCGAGGCTGTAAATCTTTATGGGAGCAGATAGCTTCATCTTTCTCCCACAGAACCGCTGGTAGTTTTGAACTGCTGACCTTGTGGTTCTCAGCCCAATTCGTAACCACTACGCTACAGTAGGTGCTGGGAAAGAGGAGCTCAGGTTGCACTCCCGTGCATTTAACATACATCTTTCCTAAAGCAGTGATGGAGGAAAAAGCCAGACTGCAACAGATAAGACGGATATGGTAAAGTATATCTGTTTTGAAGAATTATCTCTGAGATCAACTTGACAATAACAATTTGAAAGGTCAGATGGGATGCTTAGGGGGCAGTAAGTTTAAGATAATGGTGGTGGAATAATATAGAAATACAGAATGGCTCAACTTGAAGAATATAATCAGCGTCACTGAATTGCACATGCAGAAATTGTTGAAATGGTTTATCTTTGCATATGCATTCATTAAATAATTTTTTAAAAAAGACTTGAGAGCTTAGTAAGAACACCCCACATTAAATTAGAGTTCCTCATATAAGATGGTGCCTGTGCTAAAGTCTGGGGTCAAAACCCATCTTGAGTCAAAAATAACTTCTATATCAAGAATGCAGTCTATCATGTTCCCTGAGAAAAGTATTTGGTAAACAGTTTTAGAGAAGAATGTGATTTTGTTTGTTTAAGAGCTTTGCATGCTTAAGAATACACCCTACCCTGTTCAGGGTACCTGGTCCAAAACAATGATCAGAAAAGATAAACCTTAGAATTATGCATATAAGACCCCTATAGGGTCTCATGATTGTTTTTAGGCCTGTTGCACCCAGTTTTGTAATCATTACCTACAAGTCAGTCAATCACTGAACTTTTATTGCAGTTCCTTGTATTTTCTTATTGAAACTCCCTTAATTGTCTGTCTCCTCTGGATCACGTAGTCCAGAATCCTTTGGACCTTGTAATCCTCAATTTGCAAATTGCTTTACATTTCCATTCTTCCTTTTGAAAAAGACATGGAGTGCCCTTGTGCTTAGTGTTTAAGGGTAAAGCACAGGTTCAGAAGAGAGAGTAGAATAGGGTCTCTTCAGAGCTTTATTAAGGAGGCTAGAACCCCATATCCCATGATGGCAAATTTCAGGTTTCTATGCTATTCCCCCAAGGAGTCCTGGAGATGCAATGGTTACATGTACTTTGCTAATCAAAAGATCAGCAGTTTAAACCCACCAGCTGCTCTGCATAAGAAAAATGTGGTAGTCTGTTTATGTAAATAATTACAGCCTTGGAAACCCTATGGGACAGTTTTACTTTGTCCTTTAGGTTCCTTATAAGTCCAAATCAACTTCACAACAATGGATTTTGTTTGGCATGCAATGGTTCCAACATATTGCAAGCTCTCTGAGAACAGGGATCCTCAGTACAAAACAATGGGTTCTAGTCCTGGGGCTGGGCTGGATACTTTATGTGCATTATATATAAACTAATCTTTATAGCAACGTTATGAGATAGATACTGCTATCACCCCAGTTTTATGGATGAGAAATTCAAGGTCAGGGAACTAAGTGCCTCCCCCATTGTCAATGGAGTACCAGAAATGTTTGTGTCAGCTGGACTCTTAATTTTCAGTCAAGCAATAGACAAGTGTTTACAGTAAACACTACCACTAAGGAGTTATACACTCCTTAGACATCCATTTGAGCTCCAAAGGGCAGCCTTTCCCAATGACAAAGTTCAGAAGGCAGGAAGGGTTAGGAAAGGAAGACTGGAAATGCAAAACACAGGGAGGAAGTAGAATCAGTGATGATACATTGTGGGGGTTGCAATTAATGAGATGACAACAAAGTGTATGATTTGTTGAATGTAAAACTGATGATGTGCTCTGTAAACCTTTGCTCCATTTATAATAATAAAAAAAAAAGTTTTTAAAAAGAAAGAGAGGAAAGACATTGTGTTGGTACTAAGGATACATAAGATAGACTTGGATCTTATTTGCAACAAACTAATCAGAGGTCCAAGCTGGATTCAGAAGAGGCCGTGGAACGAGAGATATCATTGCTGATGTCTGATGGATCTTGGCTGAAAGCAGAGAATATCAGAAAGATGTTTACCTA
>NW_006408721.1:4132780-4203765 GCF_000296735.1 Chrysochloris asiatica | reverse complement strand
ATTGATGGTGTCAAGTGTGGCAGCGGTAGTGAGGTTGGCCCAGGATCAGACATTGTTTCATTCTGCTGTGCATGGGGTCGCTATGAGTCAGTTCTGACTTGATGGCACCTGACAACAACAACGTCTTTAAATGAAGGAGCTCTGGTAGCGTAGCAGTTATGAATTGGGCTGCAGACCACAAGGTCAGCAGTTCAAACTACCAGCTGTTCCGTGGGAGAAAGATGAGGCTTTCTGTTCCCATAAAGATTTATAGCCTCGGAAACCCTATACAGGGTCACTATGGGTCAGAACCGACTCCACGGCACATAACTACTAATGTCTTTAAATTATGTTGTTGGCAGAGAATATTGAATATACCAGAAGAACAATTAAATCTGTCTTGGAAGAAACACAGCCAGAATGCTCCTTAGAAGTTAGGGTAGTAAAACTTTGTCTCATGTACTTTGGGCATATTATCAGGAGGAACCAATCCCTGGAGAAAGAGCTCATGCTAGATAAAGTAGAGGGTTAATTAAAAAGAGGAAGCCCCTCAATGAGATGGGTTGACACAGTGCCTGTAACAATGAGCTTAAACACAGTTAAGATTGTGAGGATGACAAACCATTGAGCAATATTTTGTTCTGTTATGCACAGGGTCCTTTGAGTTGGGATTGACTAATCAGCATCTAACTTCAACACCAATGTTCTAATGAGTATGTCAGATCACAGTGCTGCTGTGGGTAAATCCACCTCCTGCCCATTCATCACAGCCTGATGGGGTAGGGTGGTTCTCTTGTAGCAGGGGTCCCTGTGGATTGGCCAATTACTCAGGAAGGAACAATTCTTCCCTTTCCTGTTATCCCCTACCCTTTTCAGTGAGCTATAAGGAAATGGTGAAATCATGGGCTAGAATTAGCCCCAGGGGCCCTTAATAAATTGCTGCTACACACCCCTCTTGCTTTCTACAGGAAAGAAAATGGGTGGGGTAGATCTCTAGCATAGTTCTAAATTGAATTTAGTTAAATAGGTTCTAAGTTACAAATAACGTATGGGAAGACAAAGATCTGAGTCAAAAAGACATGAATAGTCTGTTCCTGGAAAAAAAAAAAAAAATCCTGTTGTGTAAACAAACATTAACAAATAGTTGTTAGGCCCCCTAGATGTTGGGAGGCTTCATTTCCTTGAGAAGAGTTAAGTCTCCAAAGCTAAGCTTTGGTCAGAGGCCAAATAGACAAGAAGATGTCTGCACAGATCCTGGTATTTAGTAGGTATATTGTGTGGGAACTTTGTAGCAGCTGTAACAGTTAGTGACACATGAGAGTTACATAGGGAACAATGCACCCCAGCATTCAGCAGAGGCTCAAGATATGTTTTGGTAACCAGGCTTCATAGAAATGGAACCAGACTGTGTGATATGATTTAAATGAACACCACATGACCCTATCTGCTAAAAAAAAAAAAAAAAAAAAAAACAACCAAAATTTCTCCCACTAGCCAATGATGGTTTTACTAAAATTTATAAATGCATTGAACTTATGTTACATTATAGTGAGAGAGCCCTGGTGGTGTAATGGTTAAGCGCTTGCCTGATAACCCAAAGATTGGAAATTCAAACCTACCCAGCAGTTCTGGACTAGAAAGACCTGGAGATCTGCTTCCAAAAAGATTGTTGTTGTTGTTAGGTGCCATCAAATCGGTACCGACTCATAGCGACCTTCTGCACAGCAGAATGAAACACTGCCCGATCCTGGGCCAACAGCCTCGAAAATCCGTAAGAGAAGTTCTACTCTATCACATGGGGTCAATATCAATAAAAAATCAACTCAATGGCACCCAACAATGTTACGGTGAGGGCAACAGTGCTTGTTGTTAGGTGCTTTGAGCTGGTTCTGATTCATAACAACCCCATGTATGACAGAAGGAGCACAGTGCCATCCTCACAATTGTTCTGATTGTTTGGTCCCATTTCAGCCACCATATCAATTCACGTTCCTCTATTTTTTAACTGATCCTTACTTTAACCAAGCATGATATCCTGTCCCCAAAACTTGTCCCTATTGTTAACACATCCAAAGTACATGAGACGAAGTCTCACCATGCTTGCTTCTATGGAGCATTGTGGCTGTACTTTTTAGTACCTTTAATTTAGTATGAGAATGAAGCCCTGGTGTGGCGTTGTAGGATAGACACTACACCACAATGTTGTTTTGAATCGCAAGGTCTGCAGTTCAAATTCACCTTGGAAACCCTATGCAGGGTCGCTATGAGTGAAATGGACTCGGACAGTACTTAACAACAACAATGCAAATGGGTGTGTATTCAGGCAGGGAGGTTAGTTATAAATTCAGTATATCAAAGAATATGTGAAATTATGGGGAACAAATAAATTATTCCTTAGGGAATTTAAGAAGACTTCTTAGAAGACATGGAATTCAGCTGATCTTGACAGAAGGGACACGGTAAGCACTCTACAAAAAAAGAATTCCTGAACAAAGGTAGGAAGTCATGGGAATACAGAGCATGCTGAGGTAAGGATGCGAAGAGTCGGTGAGTGCATCATTGGTCTGCGGAGGGCTGTGTCAGGAAAGCAGAGCTAGTATATGATCGTCAATAAGCTCTAAGCAGAGAAATAATTATCCTGCTCCCTAAAAGCCTTTTTTAATTGATAATTTACATAGCAAAACATACCAACTCAATAATTTCTACATGTTCAGTGGCATTGATTATATTCTTTAACTTGTACAATCATTCTCACTATCCATTTCCAAATCATTCCATCACCATTAACATAAACTCAGTGCCCAGTTGTGGTTGTTAGTTGCCCTCGAGTTGGCTCTGATTCATAGTGACCCAGCGTACAACAGAGCAAAAACACTACCAGGTCCCGTGCCATCCCCACAGACATTGCTGTTTGATACCACTTTTATAGCCACTGACAAGTCCATCTCGTTGAGGGTCTTTCTCTTTTGCGATAACCCTATACTTGACCAAGTATGTCATCCTTGTCCAGGGACTTGTCCTTCCAGATAGCATATCCAAAGTAAGTAAACTGAAAGCCTTGGCATCCTCACTTCTAGGGAGCCTTCTGGAAGTACTACTTTTAACATAGATTCTTTTCTGGAAATCCATGGTATATTCAGTATCATTCTACAACATCATAATTTATAAGCATCAATTCTTCTTTGGTCTTTCTTATTCTTTACTTAGCTTTCACATGCCTATGCCATTGAGTCTATTCCAACTCACATTGACCCTGTATATGGTTTCCAAGAAGCAACTGGTGGGTTTGAAGTGCTGACCTTGTGGTTCACAGTTCAGTGCTGATCTACAGCACCACATCAGAATATGAGGTGAATGAAAATACCATGGCACCTCAATCTTCAAAGTGACACTTATTTTTAATCTGCCTTAAATGCCTCCTACTCATATCCTCTTTGAAATGTTGTTGTTAAGTGCCATCAAGTCAATTCCGACTCATGGCAGCCCTGGAAAGAGTTTCGAAGGAGCTGCTGGTGAGTTTGAACCGCCGACCTTGTAGTTCAAATCAACCTTGCGGTCCAGTGTTTTATCCCACAGCACCACACCAGGACTCCTTTGAAATGTAAAAAGTGGTTAATTACAAAATAAGAGTAAGGAAATCCAACAGAACTTATACTTCTCCTATTAAAAATAGCTTGATCTTTTAAAGAATCAAATATCAAAACTTTCTTGAAAAACAGCCTTGGAGTCTGTGGGTATTAGTTAGAATAGGCTTTGCTGCAGGAAAAGTGGAACTCTTAGAACTCTGAGTAACCATGATACTGTATTTGGTAAGAGCAGCCCCCTGGGGCAACTCTCCTCCAAATGGCAAATCAGGGTCCCTACTAATAATGCCTCTTCAGAATCCTCAATTGAGTGTTTGCATTCACCTGCCCAACCAGCAAAGAGAAAGCATATGACAAATTGTACAAAAGAGTGCAGAAGAGAGGCCTATGTTTGGAACACATTGTGTCCACCCACATTTCATGAGCCAGAGGTAGTAGCAAGGCCTGACCAACACTTTAGGGAGACTGACAGATGCAGAAGAACGCGTATGTAATAGTGTCCTATTGCTTCTGCAACAGATTACCACAATATTAGTGGTCTGCAACAGCATAATTTATTATCTTACAGTTCTGTAGGTTGGAAGTCCAACACAGCTCCCATGGGGCTAAATCCAGGGCTGTATTCCTTATGGACTCTAGAGAAGAATCTGTTTCCTCACCTTTTCCAGAGCCTGTCCACATTTCTTAACTCAATGCACCCTGCCTCCATCTTCAAAAGCAGCAACATGACATAGCTTATAAATGTTGATAACTTACTAAATATTCCTTTACTTCAAAGAGTCAGCATTTTCGTGTGCGTGCGATTATTGCAGTATACATATTTTCACATTTCCAAAATCAGGCTGCATCTTGCAAGTGATAAGAAAAGCAAATTTGTTCTTCTGGCCATGAGGAAATGTGTTCTCCATTGTCCATACATGAGTAGAATTAGTTGGGTGGAGAAGATTTCTATCATTTCACTGTCACTTTACTGAATGGTCATTTTATTTAATGTAGCTCCCTCAATACCATTCAATACATCAGCAAAATATCACTATACATTTCAGCATTGAAATGAAGATTCTCTGGAAAATACCGTGAGGAAAGGTGAATCCAAGCTTTGCCAGTAGAAATATGAACAACCTTCCATACTTTTTGGAAAGCAATAATCAAGTGTCCTTCAGACTTGGTTAAATATTGAAACATTGAGCCCTATTGTTGCTGTTGAATTGGCTCTAATCTCATGCATAACAGAATGAAACATTGCCCAGGCTTGAGCCACCTTCATCTTGGCTGGTATGTTTGAGTCCTTTGTTGCAGCTATTGTGTAAAACTATCTCATTGCACTCACTTTCACTGACCCTCTGCTTATCCAAATGTGAAGTCCTTTTCTAGCAATTGATCTTTCCTGATGATGTGTCTAAAACAAGTGAGCCAAAGTCTCGCTATCCTTACTTCTGAGGATTTTATTCTAAGACTGATTTGTTCGTTCTCTGGCAGACCATGGTATGCTGTATTCAATATTCTTTGCCAACACTCCAATTCAAATGAGATTGGTTAGTTGGTTTTGTGCCATCGTCAGTTCCGACTCATGGGGACCCCATATAAGGTTTCCAAGGCTGTGAATCTTTGTGAGACCAGAAAGCTGCTTCTTTTTCCCACAGAGGGAATGGTAGATTTGAACTACTTATCCTGCGGTTACAGCCCAATTCATAATACATCACGAAGGACTATGTCTCAGGCTCTATGTCTAACAAAATCTGCTGGCTTATTTTTAAGAAGAGAGCCTCAATATATGAGGGTGAGTCAAAAATTATCTGCACTCCAGTTATATTAAAATGTCCATCCATATCCACAGGTGATGACAACATTGAGCGTACATCTGAAATGATTCTGTCCAATAGACAAGTGAGAGTGGATCATGTGGCAAATCATTTGCAAATCAGCCATGGCTCTGCTTATGAAATAATCCATGACGGACTTGGGTTTCAAATAGTTTGTGCACTATGGGGACTGAAACAAATCACAGAAGATCATAAACAGAAGCGTTTGGACATTAGCAAAAAAAAAAAAAATTGGACCAATATTCAAAGGAAGGTAAACTTTTTTTTTTTAATCGTTAATGCTGACAAGACATGGATTCATCACCACGAGTGTGAAAACAAAAGGCGAAGTATGGAATGGAAACATCCTCAATTGCCGACCAAGAAAAAGTTCAAAACTCAACCATCAGCTGGAAAATTTATGCTTACAGTTTTTTAGAATTCTCAAGGGCCAGTTTGGGAGCACTATCAGGAAAAAAATGTTCAATAATCAACAGGGAGATGTCCACTGAAGAGCTGAAGCCTAAACTTCAGATTAAACACAGAGGACTGCTATTCAAGGGCATTGTGATCTTGCATGACAATGCATGTCTGCACACCTCTGCCCACACTGTTGACATTCGCAAAAACTTGGTTTTGAGGTATTAAAGCATCTTCCCTGTAGTCCTGATCTTGCTCCATCAGATTTTCACCTGTTTAGTCCCCTGAAAGCAGCCTTTTGAGGATGAAGATTCACCTCTGATGAAAAAGTGAAGACTGGTGTATTTGTGGCTTGCAGCTCAGCCTGCAACAATTTTAAACAACAGAATACTAAATCTTGTTGACAGATAGACAAAATCTGTTGAAAAATAAGGAGACTGTGTCAAAAAATGGTATAGTCTTTTCTAAAAGTTGATTAAAATAAATTCTACAACCAGACTGCAGATAATTTTTGACTCACTCTTGTGTAACTTGGTTAAAAAGAAAAACAAAATATCTATTTAGTCATGGGAAATGTAGATGAAACTCAAGTAGTCTTCAATACACCTCAAGTTAAAGGACAAATTTAAACATGAAACAGCAGTAAAAGCTCCCCAACACATCAACTCCTTATGACAATATTCTGCATAACGGTTCATGGCCAAGAGTAACTAAGCAGAATCTTTAAAGTGTTGAGTGTGTGAAGAAAGACATTTTAATCCAGGTAGTAAATAAAAAAAATTTGTGTGTGTGTGTGTATGCTTAATTTAAGGAGCTCTGGTAGCATAGTGGTTATGAATCGGGCTGCGAACCACAAGGTCAGCAGTTCAAAACTACCAGCTGTTTTCGTGGGAGAAAGATGAAGCTTTCTGCTCCCATAAAGATTTACAGCCTCGGAAACCCTGAACAGGGTCACTATGAGTCAGAACTGACTTCATGGCACATAACCACCACCATGCTTAATTTAATGTTTCTTTTTTCCCTAAAAATAGTTTTTGTTGGATCAGTGAGGTGATTAAGCCTACATCATGTCTGTGACAGTTTGCTTGTGACACCTCTCACAGAACTGATTAAAATATTCACAGACAAAGAACATTTCACCATAGATCTACCAGGGTGCCTTCTAGCTAGAAAGGTTTGTTATTCTATGGGCCCACAATCAGTATGTGCTGAAGTCACCTAACAAGTTAGACAGCCATTGTGCATAGTTCTTCCTAACTCCGTGTTCAGTAACGTGCCACAGGTAGCTCGAAATGGTCATAATGATGGCACCGCAGAAACTCAGAAACTGATAAATCAGTAACCTTTTTCTTTTTTAAGAAACCTATTCATCATTTAAGGACCTATTCATCATTTAAGGATCCCTGGTAGTATAGTAGATTATGAGCTGGTGTGCTAACTGCATAGTCTACAGTTGAATCTACCAGTTGTTTCTCAGAAGTAAGATGAAGCTTTCTGCTCCCATAAAGATTTACAACCTCAGAAACCTTATAGAGGGTCACTATGAGTCCAAACCAACTAGGTGGCACACAACCATCATCAGCATTAAGCATTTACAATGGTACAATAGTTAAATGCTTAGCTACTAACTGAAAGGTCGCCAGTTTGAACCACCAGTGAGTCTGTGGGAGAAAAGATGTGGAGACCTGCTCCCATAAAGACTACAGCCTAGGAAACCCTATGGGACCATTCTATTGTGTCCTCTAGGGTAGCTATGAGTCAGAATCAATTTGATGACACTTAACAACAACACAAGCATTTACTAGTACATCACTGGCCCACATTGACATCAAAATCATCATCAGGATACACATTGGGGCAGCCATTACTTTAACAGGCTGTCTGGTACTATTGTTTCAGTGAGATTCAGGATCAAGAGATATAGCTTTATTATTGCACTTGCCTTTTGTTAGTCTCATCATCATTAACAATAACAAAACAACAAAGAAAATTTGCTTTTATTAGTTATTGCCTCATTTCTTTGCTGGAATTTAATGGAAGGAGTCTTCTTCTCTTTCACTCCCTAAACCTCACAATACATGGTGGTAGATAATAGATATTTGTTGAATAAGTGGATAAATGGATTTTTTTTTTTTACATCAAAGTCGTTGTCCTGATAGGTGGTTTTACCAGGCTTTCTTTCTCATTGGTATAGCAAACTCTTCATTGAAAACCAGCTAACTTTCCTCAGTAGTTCTTCCTTCTCCATTATCATAGTAATTTATAGATGTGGTGATTTTTCTATGTCAGAATTATTTTATCGATTATATGTGTGATTCCTCAATATACTAGAAACTCTTTGGAGGCAGGTGTCTTAGATATCAGAAATATCACTAAAGGATGGCTTTAACAAACTGAAATTTATTTTCCAATAGTTCTGGAGACTAGAAGCTCAAATTCAGGGTGCCGGCTCTAGGATAAGGCATTCTCCCTCTTTCAGCTCTGGAGGAAGGTCCGCTAGCTTTGGTTCCTGGGTGATATCCACGTTATCTTGACATCAACCTTTCCCTGGATCTAGGAGTTTCTGAGACCCAAGAACCAAAGGATGTACTCTACTACCAGCTCTTCTTTTTTGGTGATCTCTGCTCACTTGTTTAATCTCTTTTACATCTCAAAAGAGGTTGACTCAAGACATAACCTAATCCTGCAGTTTACATCCTGTTTCATTGACATCATGGAAGTTAGAATTTAACAACACAAAATTGCATCAGACCACAAAATGGAGGAAAATTACTTGATACTGAGCATCATGATTCACTCAAGTTGACTCATATTTTGGGGGACACTGTTCAAAGCGTAATAGGTTTCATGTTTTTGTTTTGTTTTGTTTTAACATTTAATTATTTTTTTGAAGTAATATTTCCTTTCATTTTCATTATTTTTTCTCATGCATATGTCACACAGAAGGCTAAAGAACTGTGCTCTTTAGCAGAGGCCTGATGGCCAAAGCTACACTCCAAGTCTCATCCCCTTATATCCTCAGTCTCTGAAAGAGCTCAGGTTCAATAATGTTTGTTGAAGGACCAGTGCTGGTTTTTTCTTTGAAAACCTTGGAGGGATTTCAGCAAAGCTCAAAGGAGGAAAGGCTGAATTTCTTTTTAAAAATTGTGTGCCCCTTTCCTCACACACGCAAAGTGCCTTCTAATTTGGGCTTTGCGCTAGTCACTTGTTAAAGCAAATCTTTCTTAAAAAGGCTTAAGTAGGAGGCCAGTTCAAGCCTTTTATTTGACAGAAGCTATATGTCTGAGGGAGTCCTGGTGTGGCGCTGTGGGTTAATGCTCTAGACTGCAAAATCACTTTGAACTGCAAGGTTAGAGGTTCAAACTCACCAATCGCTCCTCAGAAACTCTATACAGGATCGCTTTGGGTCAGAATCAACTCGACAGCATTTAACAACAACAACAAAAACGCCAATATGTCTGAGTGAGGTTGACCTTGTCAATGACCTTGTCGTTGGCCTTGATCTCCTATTCTTGTGATTCAGAAATAAACTGAATTTCTCTGATGTAACCATCTTTGAGAAGTTCTGCTAAATTGGCTGATGCATAATTCCCAGGCCAATTTGAGATGCCCAGACAATATATAATGAACACACTGAAGATGGTGATCAAATGAAATAGGCTGCTTTCAGTATTACTGCCACCACTGTCAGAGTAATCCCAGAATTCCCAGGCCTTGAAGAAAATATTCTTGGAACCTGTTCTGATAGTTTGTCGTGGCACTGCATTTCTAGTTTGCTAACATAGCTTGAGGACTAGGGTGCGCCTGACCCAGGCCATTGTGTTTTCAATAGCCTCATATGGATGCGAAAGCTGGACAGTGAATAAAGAGGATCGTAGAAGAATTGATGCCTTTGAGTTGTGGTGTTGGAGGAGAATACTGAGGGTGCCATGGACTGCCAAAAGAACCAATAAATCTGTTTTGGAAGAAGTGCAGCCAGAGTGCTCCTTGGAGGCCAGGATGGCTAAGCTTCGTCTCTCCTACTTTGGACATGTAGTCCGGAGGAAACAATCGTTGGAGAAGGATGTCATGCTGGGTAGGGTGGAGGGTCAGAGAAAAAGAGGAAGACCTCCAACGAGATGGATCGGCCAGGTGGCATCATTGATGGACTCGGGGGTGGCAGCGGTGGTGAGGTTGGCCCAGGATCGAACATTGTTTCGTTCTGCTGTGCATGGAGTCGCTATGAGTCGGTTCCGACTCGATGGCACCTGACAACAACAACAACATGCTTCAAACTACTGGTATTAGCACAAGTGCCACTCTATTGTAACTACCGTGAAATGAACAGCAAGCTATAACACAAGAGATCAGCACACCTTGAACTGACTTTCTGTGTAAACTCCATAGGGACTCAAGGCCGTAGAAAACTCAATGGGAAAAGACACCCAAATTTTCTCTAAAGTTGCTTTCACTAATATGTTGTTGTTGTGTGCTGTCACATTGATTCTGACTACTAAAGCCCCAAACCAAACCTATTGCCCTCGAATCAATTCTAACTCATAGCAACCCTTTAGGGTGGATTAGAATTACCTGCCAAGAGGGTTTCCTTGGGAGTCCTGGTGTGACAATATAGGATAAGCACTGGACTGCTAACTGCAGGTTGGTAGTTCAAACCTGCTAGCCACTCCCCAGAAACCCTACACGGAATTGCTATGAGTCAAACTGACTCGATGATACTTCACAACAATAACAACAATCTATGGGAACAAATTTCCAGGTCTTTTCTACTTCAAGAGTGGCTGGTGGACTTGAACTATTGGCTTTTCAGTTAGCTGCTAAGGACTTGGACATTGTGCAGTCAGCATTCCTAATATGTTGTTGTTATTGTTAAGTGCTGTCGAGTCAGTTCCGACCCATAGCAACCCTGTGTAGGGTTTCCAAGTAGCAGCTGGTGAGTTTGAACTGCCAACTTGGTGGTTCAAACAACTTTGCAGTCCAGTGCATTAACCCACAGTGCCTCACCAGGACTCCCAATATAGGATTCTGCAATCTTTAGACTTTCCAACTGCTGCTTGCAGAATTAATCCACCATGAAGATCTATCACAGAAAGCAGTATTTATTGGTGTATGGGTAGCATCTTCAAACATGGGTGGAAGTCAGAGAGTTTTGTGCTCTAGAGTCCTCTATCTTGAGCTTTGGAGTCCCTGGGTGGTGCAAATGATTAAGTACTCCATTGCTAACTGTAAGACTGGCAGTTCAAATTCACCAAGAGGCACCTCAGAAGAAAGAACCATCTGAATCAGTTTTGACTGCATAGGTTTTCTGAGGAGTGACTGGTGGGCTTGAATTACCACCTTTGAGGTTATCACACTGATACTCCCACAATTACTACCATTGAGAACTGTGTAGCACAGTCCTATTCCAAAACATCCTCACAACTGTTGGTATGTTTGAGCTTATTGCCACTGCCATTGTGCCAATCCATCTCGCTGGGGGTCTTTCTCTTTTTTCTGGCCCTCTACAATACCAAGCATAATATCCTTCTTCAGAGACTAGTCTCTCCTGATAACATGCCAGAACTATGAGAGAAGTCTTACCATCCCATCCTGCCTCCTCAGGATCATTCTAGCTGTAATTTTTCCAACACAAATTTGTTCATCTATCAGTCCCTGGTACTTTCAGTATTATTCTGCAACACCATAATTCAAATACATTGATTCTGCTATGATCTATCTGCCTTATTTGTTGTCTAACTTTCACATGTATATGAAGCCATTGAAAACAGCATGACTTAGGTCAGGCACACCTTAGTCCTCAAACACATATCTTTGCTCTTGAGCAATATAAAGAGGTCTTGTGCAGCATATTTGTGTAATGCAGTACATTGCTTGATTTCTTGACAGCTGTTTCCATGATTGTTGATAATGGATCCAAGCAAAATGAAGATTTTGAAACTTCAATTTTTTCTCCATTTATCATGGTATTATTTATTGGTCCAGTGGTGAGACCTTTTGCTTTCTTTACATTGAGGTGCAATCCATACTGAAGGCAACTATTTTTGTATATTTCAAGGGCAAAGGGAATGGTGCTGCCTCCTAGTGGAAGAGAAGAAAATTGAAAGAAATAGCAACTAGTTAGAATATCTTTGAGTAACTTCTGACTCATTTCAACCCTATGAGTGTCAGAGTAGAACTGCACTCCATAGGATTTTCACTGGCTGAGGTTTTCAGATCACTAAGACTTGCTTCCAAGGGGCCTCTGGGTAAACTCGATCCTCCAATCTTTTGGTTAGCGGCCAAGTTGTTTATAGTTTCACTTCCCAGGGGCTGTCATTTAGAAAAACTGTAGAAACTGGAAAGGCTCTCAGTCTCTGGTAAGCGTGTGGGTTCTACTTCTTGCTTTATAAGACTGACAGTATGTAATACATAAGATCTTTTTCTAAAAGCCTCTTTTGGTAGCCCATTCAAACCTACCAAACAAAATGGTCTTGGCTACTTCTTATGTGTTCATGTGTCTGGAATCATAGGGGACACAGAAGGAATATTAGACAAGACTGTACCCTCAGAAAAGGTGTGTGAAGTTCAGTAGGAGGCACCAGATTGCACTTTAAAGCAATTAGAAATCAGCAAGTCTCCACCTGTGTGGCTCAGTTTCTATGTTGTAGCTCACATTACATAAGGAAGACTTCAGAAAGTTCACGGAAAAATTCCATTATCTTTTCATTCTATTTGTCCATGAACTGTTTGAAGCCTTCTGGTATGTTGACAACTTGATCTTTCTTTGACCCATCTGCCTTAACCCAGCATTCTAAGATCTTCACAATCTGGCTTTCCACCCACACCCTGCCTTATTACATTTCTTGTCACTTCTCTTTAACCTTCCTGTTTCAGCCAAACTTGGATCTGGTTTAAATGTGGAACCCTCAGGTACATAATTTCTAAAGCTTTCTAATGTGTCACTAGAAATTTAGCAAGACATGTTGTTGTTACTAGGTGTCCTCGTGTAGGTTCTGACTCATAATGAACCTATGCACAACAGAAAGCAAAACTTCCTGGTCCTGAGCCATCCTCACAATTTTTGATACACTTGAGCCCATTACTGCTGTCACTGTGTCAAGGCATGTTGTTGTTGTTAGTTGCCACTGAGTCAGTTCTGACTCATAGTGATCTTATTATGCACAACAGAATGAAATACTGTCTGGTCTTGCACCATCCTCAAAACCTTTCTTAAGCTTGACCCCACTGTTGTTGCCACTTCCTCTTTATCGCTGACCCTCCACTTTACTTAGCATGAAGTCCTTCCTAAGGTATCGGTCCTTTCTGATAATGTTTTCAAAGTATGAGACACAAAGTCTCGGCATCCTGGCTTCTAAGGAGCATTCTTGTTGTGCTTCTTCCAACACAGATTTGTTTGTTTCTCTAACATGGTACTTTTAATATTTTCTCCAACATCATAATTCAAATATATCAACTTTCACATGCATTTGAGGCTATAGAAAATACCATGGCTTGAGTCAGGTGAACCTTAGTCCTCAAAGTGACGTCTTAGCTCTTCAACACTTTAAAGAGACCTTGCGCAGCAGATTTGTCTAATGCAATATGTTGTTTGACTTCTTCACTGCTGCTTCCATGAATATTGGTAATGGATTCAAGCAAAATTAAGTATTTGACAACTTCAATCTTTTCTTAATTTATCATGATGTTATTTATTGGTTCAGTGGTAAGGATTTTTGTTTTCTTTACATTGAGGTGCAACCCATACGAAAGGGTGTGGTCTTTCATTTTCATCAATAAGTATTTAAAGTCTTCTTCACTGCCAGCAAGCAAGGTGGTATCTTCTGCATATCACAGGTTGTTAACAAATCTTCTTCCAATCCTGATTCCATGCTCTTCTTCATGTAATCCAGCTTTACGAATTATTTGCTCAACATACAGACTGAGTAAGTATTGTGAAAGCATACAACCTTGGAGCACACCTTTCCTGATTTTAAACCATTCAGTGTCCCCTTGTTCTGTTCCAATGACAACCTCTTGGTCTATGTATAGGTTCCTCATGAGCACAATTAAGTGCTCTGAAATTCCATTCTCCACAATGTTGTCCATAGTTGATCATTATACACTCAGTCGTAAGTCTTAGCATAGTCAATAAAACATCGGTTAGCATCTTTATGGTATTGTCTTCTTTCAGCCAAGATCCATCTGACGTCAGCAATGATATCCCTTATTCCAACTACTTGTCTGAATTTGGCTTGAACCTTTGGAAGTTCCCTGTCAATGTACTGCTGCAGTCATTTAAAAATTATCATTAGCAAAATTTTACTCACATGTGAGAATGACGATATTGTTCGATGATTTTTGTTGAGTCATGTATGTTTGGAATGGGCACAGATATGGATCTTTTCCCGTCAAGGCATAGAAAACAGAATTATAAGAACTCCTCAGGAAAAAGAGTTGTGTACGTTCCTGTAATACGCTTCTAAAGATGTGGTGAGAGTGCCCCAAAGGGCACACTTAAAACACAGTTGTTTTTGTTGTTAAGTCCTGTGGAGTCCATTTTAACTCATAGTGAACCTATGGACAGAGTACAGCTGCCCAATAGGATTTTCTTGGCTGTAATCTTGAAGGAACCAGATCATGAAGTCATTTCTCCCTTGGATCCATAGGTTAAAGGTGGGTTTGAACCTTTAATCTTCTAGTTAGCGTTTAAGCACTGCATTGCACGACCTATCCCATTGCACCACCAGGATCCCTTTAACTAAAATTAGAAGGTTTATAAGTTGTTTCCTAAGGAGAGTTGGCAGGCCTAGCTGCAGGTTTTTGTTTAGCTGAGCCGGGGACTAAGAAGTTGACTTGCTTGAGAGAATTAAGAAGCAGCTGCCTGCTGCTATTAGAAAGACTTCCTTATCCTTCATTGTAATACTTTGCTTCTCTTCCAAACAAAATAATAATAGTAGTGCAAAAAACAATGAAAAGAAACAATGCATTGTTAACTGAAAAGGACTGATCATGACTACTGATGGGCCTACAGTTCTCTGGATGGCCCAGGCTATCTCATGCCTCTGGAACTAAACCATAGGTATCCTCAATCAAGGTACTGTCAGTATTAATATATATATATTTTTTTTTTAATTTACAAAAAGCGACATCATTGAACGCCTGAGTAACTGAATTCACAGGAAAAACTTTGTTTGATTCATGGCCAATGGATAGAATTTGAATAGAGGGCAGAAGGTAGGGTCTTTCTGACAGAAGAGAGATTGTGGGTAGAGTATTTCAGACAAGCAGTAAAGATACAGACACAATTGTGAGAGTCAAAAAGTTTTTTCAAATATATTATGAAAACGTAATAAAGTCTATTTTCTTTTTCTCAGTCCTTTTCAGAATGTCAGAAGGATAAGAATATGGCATAATTTTTCTATTGAAATTGTGAGCAGACAGATCCCTTTGTTGCCAAGAATGTGCTCAGGAAGTCTCTCAACAGAATCACACAAATACCAATTCAGCAAGAATCCCAGGGATCTAGACGCAGGATAAAGAATATTAGAACTCTGGAGGTTCGTGACACTACTTTTCATTCTGTATTTTTTTTGTGTGTGTGTGTGGGGGGGGTTTAGATTCAGGCAGACCCATATTTAAAACTAGTACCTTCTACTAGCTGTGGGATTACAGGCTCAGATGAAAATGCCTACACTGCAGAGTTGTAAGAAGGAAGAGCCATTAAGTCAGTTCCAAGTTACAGTGACCCTTATTGCAAAGGCTTTGTGCCTCAAAAATACCAAGGAGCAGTTGGTGGGCTCCTACCCCTGATCTTGTGGTTTGAAGTCCAATGCTTACTCTATAGAGCCATTGTGCTCCCATTATAAGGATTACTAAAATAATAATATAAAGTATAGGACATATCGCTGGGCCTTAATAACTATATTCTACTAAGAGTCCTGGTGTGGCGCTGTGGGTTAATGCGACAGACTGTAAAGCCATTTGAAATGCAAGGTCGGTGATTCAAACTCACCAGCTGCTCCTTGGAAACCCCATACAGAGTCGCTACGGGTCGGAATCTACTCGACAGCATTTAACAACAACAACTAGTGAATAGGAGTCCTGGTGTAGTGCTGTACAATAAGCACTCGACCTCATGGTCTGTTTGAGCCGCAAGGTTGGAGGTTGAAATTCACCAGCTGCTCCTTTGAAACCCTATACAGAGTCGTTATGAGGTGGAAGCAACTCAACAGCATTTAACAACAGCAACACCAACACCAGTAAATAATGACAGCCGAGATCAGTGATATCTCTATGGTTGGTGCCACCTTAGTGGGCAGAGCAGCCTGGTCCCATACCAATGCCACACACAGGAACTGCCTAGCAGCTCCCTGCAGCTTCTCCCCTCTCCCATTGGCCAAGGCAGAGACCCTCCTTTCCATTCAGTGGTGCGTGCTTTGATGGGGTGGAGGGGAAGTGATGAGTTACCGCACTTGGTACTGCCTTGGCAATCTCTCCCCTCTTTGGAAATTTAATAGGAAATTATTTTTTCAGATAATCACACCACCTATGTGAGTGTCACTTGTAATATTGGGTAGTCAGCATTGTAGTTATGATTTTCATGGTGAGTATATGAATAGGTGCATGTATGTGATGATCCCATTATTCTTAAGTGTTTACATATCAGAATATATAATTACTACGTTAATATAAAATACTTTGATGTGCTTTCTATCTCTCCAGGAGAAACAGCTGTAAATATCTATTAATAGTCAGAACATGGAAAGTATGAAGCATGAATCTAAGAAAATTGGAAATAGTAAAAAATGAAATGGAATACATAATCATCGATATCCTATGCATCAATGAGCTGAAATGGACTGGTATTGGTCATTTGAAATCTGATAATCACATGGTTCACTATGCCAGGAATGACAAACTGAAGAGGAATGGCATCCCATTCATTATCAAAAATGGCATACTTCTGTCTTGAAGTACAAAGCTGTCTGTGATAGGATACACCTACAAGGAAACCAGTTAATACCACTATTATTCAAATTTACACACCAACCTCTAAAGCCAGTGGTGATAAAATTGAAGACTTCTACCAACTTCTTCAGTCTGAAATTGATCAAGCATGCAATCGAGATGTATTGATAATTACTGGCAATTGGAATGCTAAGGTTGGAAAACATGGCCTTAGTGATAGAAACGATGCTGGATATCATCGTTTTACAAGACTAATGACTTCTTCATTGCAAATACCTTTTTCAAACAACATAAAAGATGACTATACACAAGGACCTCACCAGATAAAATACACAGAAATCAAACTGACTATATCTTTGGACAGAGATGATGGAAAAGTTCCATTATCATCAACCAAAACAAGGTCAAGGGCAGACTGTAATAGATAACCAATATGCAAGTTCAGGCTGAAGATAAAGAAAATGAAAACAAGTCCATGAGACCCACCTGAATTTAGAGACCATCTTAAGAATATATCCCACCTGAATTTAGAGACCATCTTAAGAATATATCCCACCTGAATTTAGAGACCATCTTAAGAACAGATTTGATGCATTAGACAGTAAACACTGAAGACAAGAAGAGTTGTGGGATGACATCAAGAACATCATACAAGAAGAAAGCAAAAGGTCATTAAGAAAACAAAAAATAAGGAAAAGGCCAAAATGGATGTTAGAAGAGACTCTGAAACTTGTTCTACAGCACAGAGATGCTAAAGCAAATGGAAGAAATGAGGAGGTAAAAGAACTGAGCACAAAGTTTCAAAGGTCAGCTCAAAAGGACAAAATAAAATATTATAATAAAAAGTGCAAAGACATGTAGTTAGAAAGTCAAAAGGGAAGAACACACTCAGCAATTTTCAAGCTGAGGGAAATTAAGAAAAAATTCAAGCCTCAACTTTCAATACTGAAGGCAAAATATTGAATAATGCAGAAAGCATCAAAAGATGGAAGGAATACACAGAGTCACTGTACCAAAAAAAAAAAAAATTGGATGCCCTCCCAAGACTGAAACTTAAAGGGAATACATAAGCAGGCATGTAAGCTTGCTGGTGACCATGTTGGTCTACTGGTGAGTGGTAAAAGCAGCAACAGGCTGAGTTCGACCATGTTACACAGACTCCCATCGACTTGGACATGAGAGAGAAAATGAAGGGCTGGCTGGTTCGAAGTATAGTGAGACTTGGGGACTCCTGGGCCCATGGACCAGGATATAGACATGGAAGGCTAGAGCTGAGAATTAAGCACCCAGCTGATATAAAGTGAAGGGAGATGAACAAGAACGCCCAAACTTGCAGATAGTACACATTTGACCTAGTTTCCATGGCTGGATGATCAGAACTTGACTAGAGAAAGATAAAAAAAAATTTTTTTTGATAAAAGAAACAAGTGTAAATTGCTACAATTTGATGAATTCGACCTATACTTACGGAATTAGTAGCTTAAAATACCAACTGAGAAGGAAGGATCTTCACATCAAGTATCAATCCTATCCCCTCTGTATACAGGATTGATAGAGACAGGAAACTTAGACACTAGCTACCTAAAATGGCGGTGGTGGCGGGTGGAGAGAAGGGGCGGGCTATAAAGGCATGAAGTGACTGGCTTACAAGTTTTCAAGAGGGAGTTTAGTTTCAGAGTGTGCAGGGGAAGGTAGAATCCCCACTGAATAGTTTTCATCTTGTCTAGACGGGTCTGGTAAAAGGAGATGCAGATAAGATTCTTATGATTCAATAGTGAGTAACTGTTGTCATGACTAACTGTAATTTTCACAACTGTAAAGGTAGAAGTTTTGTAACAAAAAGTGGGGAGTAGTTAATCTTACATTCCAGGAACAGAGAACCCTAGGACCATCAAGGGATAAGAGCATGAGAGGAATGTGGGACCCTATCCAGAGAAGCAGCGACACCAGAGATGAGGGCATGAGCATGAGATGAGGACATGGAGAGATAGAGTAGCTGAGGACTCTAGACTCATGGAAAGAAAAAGGCTGTGTGCTGGCAGCCAGGAGGCAGGCTTGCAGAATGTGCCTTTTGGTTGTTTACATGATTACATATTCCTAAGTGTTTTTGTGTACATCCAAAAACAAAACACAGAGGGTATGGAAACAAATACTGTTGAATGATGATACATGGAGGGGATTGTAATCAGGGCAATGAAATGATTACGTATGTTCTCCCATGTAAACTATCACTCAATTCACAATAAAAACTTAAAAAAAAAAAAAAGAACCATTTCAAGAGGTAGCATATAATCAAGAGCCAATGATATTGAAGGAAGAAGTCCAAGGTGCATTGAAAGCATTAGCAAAGAAAAAGGCACCAGGAATTGATGGAATACAAACTGAAATCTTTCAATGAACTGTTGTGGCACTGGAGACACTCACTCATCTATGTCAAGAAATTTGGAAGACAATTAGACAACTGACTGGAAGAGATATGTATTTGTGCCCATTCCAAAGAGAGGTAACCCAACTGAATGCAGAAATCATTGGACAATATGATATGCAACTAAAATATTGCTAAAGATAATACGGAGATGACTGCAACCATACATTGGCAGAGAACTTCTAGAGGTTCAAGCTAGAATCAGAAGAAGACATGGAATAAAGGAATATCATTGCTGAAGTCAGATAGATCTAGGCTGAAAGCAGCTTTATTGAATACACAAAGGCTTTTAATAGTGTGGATTATTAAAAGCTATCAACAACATTGTGGAGAATGAGTATTCTGGAACACTTAATTGTGCTCGTGAGGAACCTGTACATAGACCAAGAGGCACTTGTTAGAACAGAACAAGGGAACACTGAATGGTTTAAAATGAGCAAAGGTGTGCACCAAGGTTGTATTCTTTCACCATACTTATTCAATATGTATGCTAAGCAAATAATCCAAGAAGCTGAATTATATGGAAAAAAACAAACAAACATGGCATCAGAATTAGAGGAAGATTTGTTAACAACCTGCAATATGCAGATCATACAACCTTGCTTGCTGAAAGCAAAGAAGACTTAAAATACTTACTGATGAAGATCTAATACCACAGGATTTGGTCTGGTTTTTACCTCAATGTAAAGAAAACAAAAGTCCTCACCACTGGACCAATAAACAACATCCATGTAAATGGAGAAAAGATTGAAGTTGTCAAAGATTTCATTTTGCTTGAATCCACTGTCAACACTCATGGAAGCAGCAGTCAAGAAATCAAAAGACATTGTATTAGGCAAATCTGCTGCACAAGAACAAAGGTAACAGTTGGAGGACTAAGGTGCACCTGAAGTTTTCAATAACCTCCTATGCATGTGAAAGTTGGACAGTGAATAAAGAAGACCATAGAAGAATTGATGCATTTGAATTATGGTGTTGGTGGAGAATACTAAAAGTACCCAGGAGGGAAGTGATTAACTTCTCAGTCTAGGAGAGGAGGTCCCTAGGACCATTAAGGGAGAAGAGTGGAGAGCGGGACCCTACCCAGAGAAGCAGTGATGCCTGATATGGAGGCAGAGATGATGACGTGGAAAGATGGAGCAGCTGGGGACTTGAGATCCAGAGAGGGAGAGAGGCTGTGTGTTGACGACTGGGAGGGGTGGGGCAGGCTTACAGGGTATATACCCTTTGGTTGGTTGATGAAGCATGGAGGGGATTGTAACCATGGCAATGAAATGATATATGATAGAATGAATGTAAAACTAATGTTCTTCCATGTAAACTATCACATAATTCACAATAAAACATTTATAAAAAAAAAAAAAAAAAAATACCCGGGACTGCCAAAAGAACAAACCAATGTGTATTGGAAGAAGTACAGCTAAAATGCTTCATGGTAGCTAGGATAGCCAGACTTTGCCTCTCATACCTCGGATAAATCAGAAGGGACTAGTCCCTGAAGAAGGATATTATGTTTGGTAAAGCGGAGGGTTGGAGAAAAAGAGGAAGACCCGCAAAGAGATGGATTAGTACAGTGGCTGCAGCAATGGGCTCAGGCTTAGCAATGATTGTGAGGTTGTCGTAGGACCAGACAGTGTTTTGTTCTGTTGTGCATACAGTCGTTATGAGTCGGTACCAACTTGATGATACCTATCAGCAACAACTCACCAGTCACTTCTCCGAAACCCTGTAAAGGGTCACTATGAGTTGGAACCGACTTGATGGTACCTAACGACAACAACAGTAACAAAATAAGATGTTCGAACATTGTGTGCCTAGGTGGACTGTATACTTTGTAAATTTCAATCAACGATAATACATGTGGTGGTATGAAACCTTTCTAATAAAATAAGAGTTCTAAAGCTAAGTTTGAGAACATCTGATCTAGGGATTCACTTTGTAATATACAATGTGGCACTCTTAACTGAGTATGGAAATCCCAGCTGGCTCTGTAACAGAGGTGTAACTCTGAGCTTGTTCCTTAATTGCTCTAAGCTTCAGTTTCCTCATCTGTAGAAATGGCATCATAATAATATTTACCCCATAGGGCTTCCTTGAAAATTAAAAAAGATCAACCAGGAAAAGAACTTAGCAAGGTTTCTGGTATGTAGGAAGCACTGACTAAAATGTACTTGTTCAGATGATATTGATGATGATGACGGTGATGATGACAAATTAAATAATATAATTCAGAGACACCAAAGACTCTCTAACCCCTTCCTCAGCCAAGAACGTCATCTACACACTTGTGTTCCTCCTTTTCCCAAAGATGAACACTGCCCAGAGCACCACCCTGGAACATTAAATCTTAGATGGTAACATCCTACATGATCTCAACTTCTTCATTCCTGTAGCTATTTTAAGCAGTATCTATGGAAGGAAACGCAGGCCCTTTTCTGTTAATGGCAGGTTTTATCATGATGTCAGCATTCTGAGAGCTCAGAGACTTTGCACTGGAGATGGAACACTCTTAGAGTCTTCCAAAATGGAATCAGGCACCATCTTTTTTCTATTGGCTTCGGTTCCACTATCTTTTCACCTCATTCATCAATTACCCCTTTCTTTCATCCCTGATTCCATGTAAACTGAATGAGGGAATTGCCTTCTCTTTGGAAGAACCTGAACAGGGTGTTCTGTGTTTGCATATAAACAGAAGGGCTACAACTCTTCTTTAGGGGTAAGTCAGTATTCTCAGAGCCAAGATTACGGTTTCCTCCCAGTGTTCCTTTTATATCTGACTTTGTTCACCTGGCATATTTGCAAGTGAAGAAACTCCATTTCTTACTCAGAAAGTGTATGATCTTTTGGGTTTTGCCACTGTTAGAGTGCAACATTTTCTCAAATTTGTAAGCACAACAGACAAAATGGGGTCTCTGTCTAGGAACAGTGCACTACATAATCCAGTTCTTCACCTCAAAGATGTTAAATACCATGATAACCCCAGTAGGAAGGAATCTACAGTCAGTTCTTGATATCCACCTGAAGAAGCCCTAAATTGCAATGTTGTTGTTGTTGTTGTGTTGTTGAGTCGATTCCGACTCATAGTGACCCTGTATAGCGTTTCTGAGGAGTGGCTGTCAGCCACTAACCTTGGGGTCAAACTGACTTTGCAGCCCAGCTCATTAACCCTCAGCGCCACACCAGGACCTGAAATGCAGTGTAGTCATCCCATATTTGGAAGAAGAAGACAAACCATTCTAGATAGACAAGAATACATCTAAATGTTAAAGAGCTCCTAAAACTGACAATTACACAATCAGTGTCTCTAAGCTTCAGTTTCCTCACCACTGGTAAGATTATTCCTTCCTACTTAAAGAGAGTTCGTATTTATTGACTACTTACCCACAGCAAGGGATAACATAAAGCATTTTATATTCATGATCTTAACTAATTCTCATGAAACTCCTTTGAGGTAGGAATCAAGATAACCCTATTTTACAGATAAGAAAACTGAAGTTCAGAGAGATTCAGTTACTTGCCCAAATAAGTAGCAGAATCTAGAGTCAATCCTAGTATGTCTACCTCCAAGATTCATGAGATTAACTACCATGCTTTATGCTATACACCTCACCTCGAACATTTATTGTTTACATCTGCTTCCTCATGTTTGCTTCTAACATAACTAGTCTCCAGACAAATCCAGACCAGCACCGCCCATTCGAAATATTACATGAGTCACAAATACAAGCTGCATTTATCATTAACATTTTTCTAGTTATCACATTTGAAAAAGCAAAGGAAATAGGTGAAATTAATGTAATGATATATTTTATTTAACCTACTATATCCACAACACCACAATTTCAAAATGAAATCACTATAAAAAGTATAAATGAGATGCTTTACAATCTTTACAGACTATGTCTTTGAAACCTGGTACATATTTTATACTTACAGTATGCTCAGATTATGGACATTTCAAGTACTTAGTAGTCACATGTGGCTAACAGCTACTGAGTTGGGCTTTGTAGGCCTCTTGTTGCTAGTCACCATTGTGTCAGTTCCTAGTCATAATGACCCTGTGTACAACAGAAGAAAACACTGCCTGATCCTGTGCCATCCTCACAATCATTCTGTCTGAGCCCATTGTTGCAGCCACTTTGTCAATCCATCTCACTCTTGGTCTTCCTTTTTTTTCATTGACTCTACTTCACCAAGCATGATGCCCTTTCATGCCCTTTTGATAGCATGTCTAAAGTACATGAGACGATTCTTGCCATCCTTGTTTTAAGGACATCTGGCTATACTTCTTTCAACAAAAAGTTGTTCATTCTTCGGGCAGTGCATGGTATATTTGATATTCTTCACCAACTGATGCTTCCAAAGCATCAGTTCTTCTAAGGTCTTCCTTATTCATTGTCCAGCTTTCACATGCATATGAGGCAACTGAAAATACCATGGCTTGGGTCAGACTCACTTTAGTGATACCTTGGAGACTTAGGCACACCAAAGTGACATCTTTGCTTTTTAACACTTTAAAGAGATCTTTTGCAGTAGATAGGCCCAATGTAATAACGCTGTTTGATTTTCTGACTGCTGCTTCCATAAGCATTGATTGTGGATCCAAGTAAAAAGAAATCCTTGATAATTTCAACCTTTTGGCCACTTATTGTGATGTTGCTTATTGGCCCTGTTGTGAGGATTTTCATTTACTTTATGTTTAGGTACAATCCATATGAAGAGTGAAACACATCTAAAACCAAAGCCTGTATCTATGGCTGGCAAGTTGATTACAATTCACAGAATCCCTGTGGGATAGAATAGAACTCTCCACTGGGTCACCAAGGTTGTAAATCTGTATGAAAGCAGACTGCCTCATCTTTCTCCAGACTTCTAGATCTATCCCTGTGGAGCAACTGGTGGGTTTAAATACCTAACCTTTTAGTAAGCACTGAGTGCTTAAACCACTGAGCTACCATGGTTCCTCTAGATCCATAGGTGATCCCAACTCTTTTAACCCTTAAACGTCTTTCAGAGGATAGAAAGGAAAGCACTGTCAAGGTGTAGGGACACTTTTAGCTATTTGCTTAACTGAGTTCAAGAAAAGGGAAAGGAATAAACTGTTTACAGTTTCTACTGACAACTAGTGGTTGACTGAGTAGCCTGAGAGCAAATGAGAAACTGAAGTAAAGGAATGCAAGTCTTTACATAACACGGAGTGTCAGCTGGCCTCATGCCCTAGAGGGATGCCGGGCACAGTGAGACTATCAGAAAGTCCCAGACCAGAAGGCGTCCCATAGCTTAGCTGGTGCCTCCATCACCTGCTGGCCCCTTCTCACATGCATACTCACCATGCCCTAGCTAGAAAGGCAAGGTTCATGAACTTGATGTCAGGAGTGAGGCTCTGTCTCTGTCCTCATATTGATTCTGACATCTGGCAGACAGAAAGAAACCTCAACTCCTTGCCTCTCCTCCAGTCCCAAAGAAAACCTTCTACTCCAGGGGGCTCTCAAATTTTTGCACACATCAGAATCTCTTACAGGGCTTGTTAGAAAGTCAGGTTGCTGTGTGTTATCCCCAGAATTTCTGGTTAAGTAGGTTTGAGGTGAGACCTGAGACTATGCTTTACTAACAAGTGTCCAGGTGATGCTGATACTGCTGGTCAGGGGATCATACTTTGAGAACCAGGGCTTTACTGCAAAGAATCAAGAGATCAGTCAACAGCAAGAATAAGTCTTAGAAAAGGCATCAGTACTGACAACCGGGGGGCAGGCTTGCAGGGTATACTCTTTGGTTGTTTAATGATGGAGAGGATTGTAATCATTGCAATGAAATGAAATACGATAGGATGAATGTGAAGCTGACATTCTCCCATCTAAACTATCACTCAATTCACAATAAAAACTTTAAAAAGAAAGAAAGAAAGAAAAGGCACCAGTACTTTTTATTCGTACTGAGTAAAACACTTTTTAAATAATTGATGTGGTTGGTAATTTCTTGCCTGTCCTCATTTTTCCCTCACCTCTGCCTCCCCCAGTCTCCTGTTATTTCCTCTATTACAGGAAGGAGCTCTGGCAGCAGAGTGGATTCAGAGTTGTGCTGCTAACCGGAAGGTCAGTTGTTTGAATCCACCAGCCGCTCCATGGGACAAAGATGAGGCTATCTGCTCCCATAAAGATTTACAGCCTTAGAAACCTTAGACAGGGCCACTATGAATTGGAATGAACTTGGTGGCACTCAATACAGGAAGGGATGAAGTGACTGTCAAGGTAAAAGATTGAAAGGCAAGGGAAGAACAAAACAAAATGTTGCTGGGGAGCTAATTCCAACCACTGGCCGTTAGGGTTCTGAAAGGAAAAAATCAGGGGGTAACTGGAAATAAGATGGTATTTGAACCTGGAATTCAGGCGAGTGGAGAAGCATGCTCAATCTTTCTCAGGGAAGAAAAATGCAGTGCAGACCCTTCCTGACACCATGGCTGGGACTCATACACAGACCAGAGGCAAGTTTGCTATTTAACCTTTCAACTAAGTCACAAAAGCACATAGAGATTGTTTTCCTCTTTATTTTTCAAGTTAGGGAATTGTGGCTGCATGCTATGTGAAGGTTGTTGTTGTTGTTAAGTGCCATTGAGTAGGTTCTGAATCATAGTGACTCTGTACAGGGTATGCAGTAGCAAATCACACTACTCCTGCAGGGTTTAATCCCTCCTCACTCCTGTGCAGGACTATTCACCTCTAACCTTCCAGGGAACCTGAATTCTAAAAGAAAAGGAAATGAGACTTGCTGAGTTGCAAGCAGCTGGGAATTTGGAATGTGTCTCTGGAGAGACACACTGAGCCTGGCTCAGAACTTCCCAGAAAACTCAGTGGGAGGAGAGGAAAAACAGTGCACTGACGGAGTAGAGTCGTCTTTTAGGGCCCGCCTCAGTCTTGCTAAATCGCCTGTAACTGCATTCCAGCTGCACTGCAGTGACCCAATGTTCCAGTAAACAAGGAGGGGATGGGATGGACAGCCCTCAGATCAGGCTACCCTGGGGCTTTTAAAATAGAACAGAGAGGGCCAGGCAAGGTGGGGCTGGGTGGGGGATTGCCTTTTTTTCCAGATCAGGAGGCTCGCCCATCCCCACCCCCCAACCTCACACTGCATGCCTCTAGTGGGGCTTAAACAGCTGCCAAAGCCTCAGATGCTTAAATCTCACAATGGTTAGAAACTGTTAACCTCTTTTAGGATACTTCCCAGGAAACCCAGAGCAAGATGATGTACAAAGGGTAAGAAAGTAAGGAGACACTGACTCGGTTCAAGCCAGACCACTGACTAATGGCATCCATTCTCTAAGCAATACTTCTGCCTTCCTGAAAGACACCCAGAGCTGCAGCAGACTAGTACAGTCATTCAGTCCATTTTCCCCTCTGATTTCATTTCTGACTGGTGATTCTTGGGGTTTATCCCACCCTCCATGCCTCATCCTGACACCCTCATACTTTCTTCTCTGTCTGCAGTTCCATTCCAGCAACCATCACATGAGCCTGAAAAATCACCTGATGGGCTGAGTATGAGGCAGAGCAATTAGCTCCGAGAGCTGCGCTCTGGGGGTTCCTTCTCTGAATGTCCATCTGCCTGTGGTAATGTGGGGGGTTGAAGCCCAAATACCATATATAGTTTCCTCCTGCCACATAAAGGAAGAATTGGTGCTGCAAAGGTAGAATAGTTAGGTGTTAACCTAAAGGTCCAGAAGCTCTGTGGAAGAAACATGTGGCAGTCTGCTCCCATAAAGAGTATAACCTAGGGGCAGTTCTATCTTGTCATCTGTGGTTTCTGTGAGTTGGAAGTAACTCAGTGACATCTAGTCTAACATCTAGTAAATATGAGAGTGATATTTTCAATTCTATATGTTTGGAAGATCCATGAAGTTTACATCTAAACTAGGATATATATACATCTGAGAGTGAAAGAGTTACCTGTTGCCATTAAACTGATTCTGATCCAGTTGCTCCTTGGAAACCCTCTACAGAGTTGCTATGGGTCGGAATCGACTCGACAGCACTTAACAACAACATCAATTTACGGCAATCCTGTATTTTAGAGAGAAGAGCTGCTTCATAGGGTTTTCTTGTTTATAACCATTATTTGTTGTTGTTGTTGTTAGGTGCCATCAAGTTGGTACTGACTCATAGTGACCCTATGCACAACAGAATGAAACACTGCCCAATGCAGGGCCAACCTCACAATTGTTGCCACGCTTGAGACCATTGATGCTGCCACTTTGCCAATCCATCTCTCTGGGGTCTTCCTTTTCTTCTCTGACCCTCCACCTTACCAAACATGATATCCTTCTCCAGCGACTGGTCCCTCCTGACAATATGTCTCAAGTATGAGAGACGAAGTTATAACCATTATGGAATCAGATAACTAGGTCTTGCTTTTGTGGTGACACTGCGTGGATTTGAACCTGTAACCATTAGATTAGTAGCCAAGAGCAAACTGTTTGAAGTACTCAGTGACCTCTTAATGATTTATGACAAATCTATTTTTAAAATACCCAAACCCGTTGGCATTGAGGTAACGGAGTATTTCTGATGTGATGCTATAAGATCAGCACTAAACTGCTAACCACAGGGTCGGTAGTTCAAACTCACCAGCTGCTCCTTGAAAACCCTATAAAGGGTTACTATGAGTCAGAACTTACTCGACAGCACTTAACAACAGCAATGAAAAACAACTCTGGGGCAACGATATTAACCAGGGCACGTGGTCACCTGCCCGGTTGTGCTCATTTAACATCCAAAAGATTGCCATCACCCTTTCACAATCCAATTCTGCTCGCAGGTGAGTTACATTTGCTATGACACCTTTACTGGTGTTAGCCAATTATTCCTTTATTTTCATAAAGTTCATCTTCAGGCAATAGTGGCATCTCCATTTTGATGTGGGGAAAGTCAAGTGTTGAGAATTCCCTACTTCATTAAGACTACAAGTGATGTATTCTAACAGCCTCCAGGAGATGCCTCGTTTCCTATTCCAGAGACTTGCCTCATTCTGAACATTAGTGACTAGTGAGTATTGTCAGAATATATTCACAAAACGGTCACACCCTAATGTTTGGACAAGTAAAACACCATGACAACTATTCATGGCAGAGACCAGGCCTTCCTCATACTACTTCCTTAATAATAGTAATAATAGTAGCACCTGTCTAGTTTCGGTGTATCCACCAGTTTGCCTAAAATGCCATGCATATTATTTCTAATGTTTGCAGCTACCTGCAGATTTCCAGTCATTTTCATTTGATTGATTGAGGCTATAAAGGGCAATAGTCATATAGCATTCAATTCCAGATCTACTGGTTCAAAGCCCATTCTCCACAAGGCCACACGCCTGCTTTCACAAATGTGATTTGACCTCTTTCACCAGGGGCAGTGTGACCACTAGACCCCAGAGATTTTATTCACAGCACATCAAGGCCCTTCGTAATTGGCAACTCTTTCTTAGTCAGCTAATACACTAACCCAGAATGGACCCTTTGGGGCATTGGTGGCATTATGGGTTATTCATTGAGTTGTTAACCACAAGGTCAGCAGTTTGAATCCACCAGCCACTCCAATTGAGACAGATGAGGCTTTCTGCTCCTGTAAAGATTTACAGTCTCGGAAACCCTATACAGAGTTGCTATGAGTGAGAATCAACTCAATAGCACCTAACCACCACCACAATTGTCCCTTGCTCATTCTTTGATGACCCGTTTTCCTTTAGCACTGATTGTTTTTCCCATTATGACTGGCCATGAATTCATAAGCCGGTATGTCTTATTGGATAGTACCTGGAAAGTACTGGATAAGGTCAGACTTGGGCTGAGGGTTTGGCAGTTTCCCTAGGTCATGTAGGCCTAAGCACCAGTTCAGAGAGGTCAGAAAAGCAGAGCCCAGAAAATGTAGGAGGTGGCTGTTTAGGTCTAGTAACTTAGATGGCCTGGGATTTAAGAGGTCTTTGTGAGTAAGGCAGGTACCAGGTCAAGCCCTCCTGGGAAAAGCTTCTGCCAGAGCCGCACTCCATGGTGGAAGTAAATAACCTGTCTGCCTGGAGTTAGGAATGGAGGGGAGAAGACTAGGCATTCCTTCTCATTCAAACTTTCCTCTAATCATCTGCCACCTTCTCTGTGTCTACAGCTCTAAACCTAAATGACCATTTTTCATCTGACCTCCTCCTTCACCTCCCTACTCCCACAAACAAAGAAAGCATGGTGGACTCATGTGCATGGGCTTGGGTATCAGATATTCCTGGGTTTGAACCCTGGCTTATTCTCTGTGTGAATTTGGGGAAGTTTCTAAATTCTGAAATTCAATCTCCTCATTTGTAAAATATGGGTAATAACGGCCAGCCTGGTGATCTACTTCCAAAAAGTCAGCCATTGATGATGAACTTGACCTACACCTATTGATGCAGTAGCTCATAAGAGGGAACAAATCTTTACAGCGAGAATCATTCCCACCCCCTCCATACACAGAGTAGACAGGGATGGGCAACTTGGACATAGGCTACCCAAAATGGGGTGGGGGGGGGGACTACAAAGGCAAGAAGTGACTGGCTTACAAGCTTTCAAGAGGGAGCCTAGATCCAGAGGGAGCAGAGGAAGGTAGACTCTCCACTGAGTAGTATCCAATCTGTCTGGGTGGGGCTGATAAAAGGAGATGCAGATAGGTTTCTTGTGATGCAATAGTGAATAATTGTTATCAGGACTGACTGTGAGGATTGGAAATGTAAAGGTAGATGTTTTGTAGCAAAAGGAAGGGAGTGATTAACTTTGCAGTCTAGGAGTGGAGGTCCCTGGGACCATCAAGGGAGAAGAGCGGGGAGCGGGACCCTACCCAGGGAAGCAGTGACGCCAGAGATGGAGGAAGAGACGATGACATGGAGAGATGGAGCAGCTGGGGACTCTAGACCCAGAGAGGAAGAGGGGCTGTGTGCTGATGACCGGGGGTGGGGTGGGGGTTGGGCAGCTTGTAGGGTTATTAACCAACAGGCTTGGTTGGTTAATGATGCATGGAGGGGATTATAACCATGGCAATGAAATGATATATGATAGGGTGAATGTGAAGCTAATGTTCTCCCATGTCAACTATCACATAATCCACACACAAAAAAATAAAAAATAAAAACAAAGTCAGCCATTGAAAGTTCCATGGAGTACAGTTCTACTCTGAGACACGGGGGTCACAATAATTTGAAGTCAACTCAAGGGCAACTTGTTTGGGTATTTTTAAAGTAGATTTGTTATAAAAATGAAAATAAATACATTTATAATTTACATCCTGTAGTCCCAGGCTGAGAGTAGGCACTGAGTAATGGTTAATGGTGATACACTATTAGCATTTCAAGATATTGGTGTCACTTCTTCCTTCAGAATCAATTCTTGCATCAGAAAAACAGGAGCAAAGAGAATGTTAGAAACAGAGAGACATTAGATATGAGTTTGTTCAACTTGTTTATTCGAAAAGGAAACTTAGGTTCAGAAAGGTTAAGTGATAATCCAAAGCCATATGCCTCACTTAAGTAAAGACAGTACTTAACTGGAGCAATGAAAAGAGCTTTGGCTTTGAAACCAGATAGATGTGAATTTGAATTCCACCTGCTAGCTCCATGGCCTTAGGAAATTACCAGCTGCCATAGAGTTGAGTCCAATTTATGGCAGCCCCATGTGTGTCAGAGTAGGCATCAAATGAGTTAAATTATAAATTTATTTATTTTAATTAATCCAAAGCTGAAGAAGCAGGATTTCCATGTCCAAGCGGTAGAACAGGACCAAGGGTTACCACTCTGTTGGACTAGGAAGATGGAGTAACCCAAAGTGAAGGGAGTAAGGTTGCTGTGCCATTGGGCCTGGAAGACAGAGCTGAAGCCCAGGGCCAAAGGGTGCAGACAGCCTGGTCAAAATTCAGACTCTGGAGAGCAGGGCCATTAAGTACTTGGTTTCAGAGAATGGAGAATTATTTTCAGGTTTCAAGGGCTAGTGTAAATTATTCTGCTGGGTTTTGAACTTGCTTGGTGCCCATTGCACCTTCTAACCTTCCAATTTTATCCCATTTATATGGAAATGTTTCACCATTGTACTTTGAAGGCAGGTAACTTGTATTCTAGATTTACAGATTAAGAAGAATTTTGTCTGAGGATGAAATTTGGACTTGGAGTTAAGACTTTTGGGACGATATAATGGGGTGAAACTGTATTACATGTGGCAAGGATGTGAATTTTGCAGGGCCCAAGGGTGGAATCCAAAAGGCTGGATTAAATGAAGAAAAACATGTCACTAAGATTGTAGGAAAACTCATAAACAAACTGCAGTATGCAGATAATATATAACAGCTTGTTGAAAGCGAAGAGTCATTAAAATACTTACTCATGAAGATAAAAGACTTCAGTATGGATTGTACCTCAATGTAAAGAAAGCAAAATAAATAAAGTCTCACAAATGGACCAATAAATAAAATCATGTTAAATGGAGAAAAGATTGAAGTTGTCAAAGACTTCGTTTTGCTTGGATCCACAATCAGCAAATCCACAATCATGGAAGCAGCAGTTAAGAAATCAAATGGCATATTTCATTAGGCAAATCTGCTGCACACGACCTTTTCAAAGTGTTCAAGAGCAAAGCTGTCAGTTTGAGGACTAAGGTGCGTTTGGTCCAAGCCATGGTATTTTCAATAGCCTCATATGCATGCAAAAGTTGAACAATGAATAAGGAAGACCATAGAAAAATTGATGTATTTGAATCATGGTGATGGAGCAGAATATTAAAAGTACTGTGGATTGCCAGAAGAACAAACAAATCTGTGTTGGAAGAAATACAACCAGAATGCTCCTTGGAAACCAGGATGGCCAGACTTCATCTCTCATACTTCGGGCATATTATCAGGAGGGAGCAGTCCCTGCAGAAGGATAATGGTTGGTACAGTGGGGGGTCAGTGAAAAAGAGGAAGACCCGTAGTGATACGGATTGATGCAGTGTCTGCAGCAATGGCCTCAAATGTAGCAATGGCTATGAGGATGGTGCTGGACCGGAGAGTGTTTCATTCTGTAGTGCATAGGGCCGCAATGATGACACCTAACAACAGCGACAACAAAGGGTAGAGTTGTCATGGATTGAACCGTGTCCCTCAAAATATGTGTCAGCTTGGCCAGGTCATGATTCTCAGTGGTTTGGCAGTTACGATGTAATTTGGCAGTCATCCCACATCATGTGATCTGATGTGATCAGCCAATTTGTTTGTAAAGGGATTAGGGTAGGAGACAGCACCCCCACTCAGGTCATAGTCCTGGTCTGATGTAAAAGGAGTTTCCTTGGGCTGTGGTCTGCATCATCTCTTATAAGAGATAAAAGGAGAGAGAATTGAGGAGGGTGGGGGTGGGTGGGTGGGCGGAGGGACCTACTACCACCAAGAAAGCAGGGTTAGGAGCAAAGCCTGTCCTTTGGATTTGGGGTTCCTGTGCTAGGAAATTCCGAGACCCAGGGTAAGACTGATGCCAAGACACATGGATATAACCCAAGAGCAGAAACTGAAAAGATCTTCCTCCAGAGCCAATAGAGAAAGAAAGGTTTACCCTAGAGTAGGAACACTGAATTTGGACTTCTAGTCTCCTACTCTGTGAGAAAATAAATTTCTGTTTGTTCAAGTCATCTACTTGTGGTATTTCTGTTATAGCAACACTACATAACTAAGACAGCAGCCAAATATGCTAACCACTGGCACCACACAAGGACTTCCTTAACAAATTAGTCAGTCTTAGACTACCTTACATGACACAGTGGCTCTGTACGATAATCACAGGACTATTAACCACAAGGTCAGCAGTTCAAGCCTACTAGCTGCTCCATGGGAGAAAGATGAGGTTTTTTGCTCCTACAAAGATGTACAAGCCTTGGCAACCCTATACACAAATCGCCGTGAATTGGAACTAACTTGACGGCACTTCACAACAGGAGACTGCCTTATCTTTTCATCTGTAGCATGGGACTAATAGAGCTGGTCTCCTAGGGTGGAAAGAACTAAAGGGTATTATTAAGTATCAATGTGGCTCTGTGGGTTAATGCACCAGACTGAAAAGTCAGTTTGAACTGCAAGGTCAGTGGTTCAAGCTCACCAGCTGCTCCTCGGAAACCCTATACAGGGTCACTATGGGTTGGAACCGACTTGATGGCACTTCACAACAACTCTGTGGGTACCAGACTCTTGCTAGGGGGCTCCTGCTGATCTGCCCTCACATCATTAAAACATTTCTGGGTCCCATAGAACAGGGGCAGCCCAGGAAAACTAAGTAGAGCTTTAAAACATTGACTTGGCCCCACAATTGAAATAGGGACATTCAACAAAAATTTTTGCTCATCTATTCTCAAAGTTCAGCCTTACAGCAGAGCTTGACACATCAATCAGAGAAGAATTCCTATTGGTAAGGCCAAGAAACAGTATTATCTGAAATATTCGTGGACTGATCTAGAGAGAATAAGGAGACCTTGAAGGAATCATCAGGGAAGATGGTCGGAGGGTTTTAAAGTGAACTTCTAGAATATCTTCCAAACCAGTCTGAGAGCACCCTGTGTCATAGGGACAAATTATGTTTTGAATAGACAAAATATTGGCAAAGTAGAGGTGGTTTGAGATGCGTGGCCAGCCATTTTTCAGAGGCAGCCCTGCAGTGGTTTTGAAATAAGAAGAGGCCTTTCTTTGCAAAGGAAAATAAGTTCCGGTGTGGATTTGTTCCAAGATGAATATGGACAAGGGGACTGAGATACTCCACAACAGGTCCAGCCCCTGAATGATCCAATTACAGGTTTTGAAATAGACACAGGGGTAGAATTTAGAAGTCTAAAATGTAAAGGGAGAGGAGAAGCATATTTTGCAACTTGACAAGAAATTGACTCTAAAAAGTCTTCTAGGGAACAGAGCATTTGGAAAATGCTGGGGTAGGTGATTTCCAGATGTCCCATGGGAATCAGAATTGACCTTTCTAAGGATAAGTAGGATGACGTTGATTGGGATCTGAAAGAGGACTAGGCTATTGTGCTTGTCATTCCGTCAGATGCCTAATGACCTTGGCAAAGGACAGAAACGGCAAGTCTCTGCCAAGCAAAATATGAGTTCCTGCTTGTTTAACAAACAAAAGCAACAGCAAAAAATAAGGTGTTTGGAACTGTGGAAGTTCTTAATGACTGGGTCTATGTTTTTGCTGTCTTATATTCCTAGTGTTTGTCAGAGAAAATGTATTAAAATATTTAATTAATTAATGGCTTTGGTTGTCTTATAAGAAAGTAAGTTTCCTGGTATAAGAGGTCTTCAAGCAGCAGTCCTTTGACAAGAACTTTATAGATGTTTTCAAGCATCTTTTGAATGTAACTGACATTCATTACAGTGTTTATTAACCTTGAGATTCTAAGAATCTAGCAGAAAACATTGGAGTCCCTGGGCAGTGCAAATGGTTAACATGCTCAGCTGTTAGCCAAAAGGTTGGAAGGTCAAGTCCACCCAGAGACACCTTACAAGAAACACTTGGTAATCCACCTCTGAAAAATCAGCCATGGTAAACTCTATGAAGCAAAGTTCTACACCTATTCCTCACTTATCACCTATTTCTTACCTGGCATTTCCCCTTAATGGCAACAGTAAGAAATTGCTCATCCAACTATTGTATTCATTAACCAGGTGTGAGTTGAGACTAATGCTGGCTGGGATGGTTAAGGTTATGTGTCATATTGTCTGGGTCTTGATAAGCAGTGGTCTGGCAGTTATGTAATGATGCATTGGGCAGCTAGGTAATGATATAGGCATCCTCCATGCTATGATTTGACACATATAACTGAATTTTGCATAATAGGTCTTTCAAAACTAACCAGGTTGAGAAGAAAGCATGGGTATAGTCTGACACATATGAGGTCTCCATGCATCACAGTCAACTCAATAGCAACTGTTTTAAACTGGTAGTAAGCACATGAAGTCTCTTAGATCAGTTGGATCTGATTTGAACATTGGAGACATGATACAATGGAACAATAGGAAACATATGAAAGCAAAAGAGTAGAAAGGCCAACTTTTCTAGCCTAGCCTTCGATCTTCTCATCTGGTCTGTGGGCTCTTCCAACACCAAAATCTGTAGGCATGATTAGCTTTGCCCCATCACCACTTCATGGGTACAGGGCACTAGAGAGCCTTCTCTCTACCTTTACCTTTCATGTTCACTAGATAATGGTATTGCGCTGTGAGCTAATGCACTGGATTGTGAAGATGGTTTGAACCACAAGGTCGGTGGTTCAAATTCACCAGCTGCTTCTCAGAAACCCTATACAGGCTCACTATGAGTTGGAACCAACTCGACGGCATTTAACAACAACAACAACAACAACAAAGCCACTTCAGATGTTTCTCCTTACCCACCCAACTATCTCTCTTGATGATGGTCATATCCTCATCCTTTTCACTGAGTCAGAGTCCCAGTTGGAAAGTGGTTAAAGTATTAGCCAAATGTTGGTGGTTCGAACCCACAAACCACTCCATGGGAGAAAGATGTGGCAGTCTGCTTCTGTGTGGTTATTGCCTTGGAAGCCCTATGAGGCCATTCTACTTTGTCCTACAGGGGCAACTCAGGAGCCGTAGGTCTGGATTGGTTTGGGTCCAATACAGAAGTATAAGTAGGGTGGCCAAGTCCAAATCTTTCTAACAAATGATCAATCATAAAAACCTTAGCTAGTCTGTTCCCCATGACAAGCTTCACTTTCGATCTCCTCACTATTCCTGAGCACTACCCTTGTTTACAGCTTAGGGAAACTGGAGAAGGCTGACAGAGATGCCTTCCCCTTTAACTGCGTTCATCTCACTCTTCCTTATGAATTGTTAGCAGTATCACAGGGAAATGATAATGTGAGGAATCTCAGGGTAGAAGCTAAAAAGAAGCAAGGAAATAAACTATAGGCATATGGCTTCATTAAGATGCTGTTTTGTCTACTTTCCCCTCTATCTCTTTAAAGATTTTCTTGATTCTTGATTCTGCATTCTGTCTGCTGAGGGGCCAGAGTTTGTTGTTTCCAGGTTTAGTCATCTATCTTTTCCTGACTCCTAAGTATAAGGAGTCCTGGTGTGGCGTTGTGGGTTAATGTGCTGGACAGCAAAATCGCTTTGAACTACAAGGTTGGCAGTTCAAGTTTACCAGTTTCTCCTCGAAAACCCTATACAGGATAGCTATGGGTCAGAACCGACTCAACGGCACTTAACAATAAACAGCAAGTTTAAGGAAAGTCCTAGACCACCCATTTTCTCTTCCTTTATAGACCATGCCTTTCCCTCCAGGTCAAGCCAAAGCCTTCTGACTCAGCAGATTGCTCTATTTGACTTGCATTTTGGTCAAACTATAAAATTGACTCTCAATGATCTTGATGCCATTTTCAGAACTGGTATTGGACTCAAAAGTTTCTGGACATTTCCCTAGTTAACTCTGTTTGGGACGTCCACTTTAGCAGATGCTGCTATACACCCCATTATAACTCATTCCCTTTTATTTCCAGCAGTAGAAACCCCATTGTTACATTGTTAGCTACCTTTGAGTCAGCTTTAACTCATAGCAAGCTTATGTAGAACAGAACAAAACACTGTCCGATACTGCACCATTTTCACAATTGTTGTTACATTTGAGCACATCGCTACTGCCACTGTGCCAACCCAACACATTGTGGATCTTCCTCATTTTTTGCTGACCCTCCACTTTACAAAGCATGGTGTCTTTCTCCAGGGACTGGTCCCTCCTTATAATATGCCCAAGGTATAAATTGACGTCTCACCATCTTTGCTTCTAAGGTGCATTCTGGCTGTACTTCTTCCAATACAGATTTTCCTGTTCTTCTGGAAGTCCATGATACTTTCAATATTCTTCTTCAACACTGTAAGTCAATGCATCGATTCTTCTACATTCTTCCTTATTCACTGTCCAACTTTACATGTATATAAGACTATAGACCATACCTTGGTTTGGATCAGGCACATGTTAATCCTCAAACTGACATCTTTGCTCTTGAACAATTTGAAGAGGTCTTGTGCAGCAGATTTGCCTAATGTAATGTCATTTGATTTCCTGACTGCTGCTTCCATGAGTTTTTATAACGGACACAAGCAAAATGAGTCTTTGACAAAGTCAATGCTCTCTCCATTTATCATGATGTTATTTATTGGTCCAGTGGTGAGGATGTGTGTTTTCCTTACCACTTGAGGTGCAACCCATACTGAAGGCTGTGATCTTTGTTCATGAGTAAGTCCTCTTCACTTTCAGCAAGCAAGGTTGCTGCATTTGCATATTGCAAGTTGTTAATGAATCTTTCTCCAATCCTGATTCCATGCACTTCTTTATTTAATCCAGCTTCTCAAATTACTTGTGCATCCTATATATTGAATAAGTATGGTGAAAGAATACAACACTGGTGCACACCTTTCATGATTTTTAACCATTCAGTCTCCCTCGTTATGTTCAAATGACTGCTTCTTGGTCTACAAGTTCCTCATAAGCACATTCAAATGTTCTGAAATACCCATTCCTTGCAATGTTATCCATAGCTTGTCATTATTCACACAGTCAAAAGCCTTTACATAGTCAATACAGCATAAGTAAATATCTTTCTGGTATGCTTTGCTTTATGGAGCTCTGGTAGCATAGTGGTTGTGAATTGGGCTATGAGCTGCAAGGTCAGCAGTTTGAAACTACCAGCTGTTCTGTGGGATTTCAGCCAAGATCTATCTGACATCAGCAATGATATTCTTAGTTCTACATCCTTTTCTGAATCTGGCTTGAATTTCTGGCAGATCACTGTCCATGTACTGGTGCCACCATTTTTAGATTACCTTTAGATTTCTTTCTCTTCTAGAATTATTTTCTTCTAAGCTTTCTTTCTCTTCTAGAATTATCTTGAATTTTCTATGAATTTTCCATTTTGCAAGGTTTCAAATGTATTAGCAAATAACTGTGATGAATATCTTACTATCTTTCTCATGTCAAAGGGGCCAATAGCAGATGTTCTTTTTACATCTAATATTTAGTTACATCCTTTCTTTCTTGATCAATTTCATTAGAGGTATTTCTCTTCTATTAACATTTCAGATAACTAATATATCCAATAAGAAAAATAAAAAGATAAAAATTTGGGCAAAGTACACACAGAAATTAGAGGAAAGAATACACAAATGGCTAATTAACAGTTGAAATAATTGTCAAATCCTAGTAGTCAGAGAATCAAAAGGACATTGCCATGATGTGATTTTTGTCTATGAATGTAGTCATGAAAAACAACAGAAAAATAAAGTTGTCTTACTATAAAACCACTTGCTGATAAAATTATAATGCAGAAAACTCGTACGTTGCTGATAGAAATATAAATCAATCCCCTCTTTCTGACAAATAATATAGCAAGATTTATCAAAAGACTTACAATTGTTTATATATTTTGTCTTAATAATTCCTATCTTAAAGACTAAAAGAATGAAAAAACCTGGAGATTTTTCATCTACAGAAATTTTATTAATAGCAATAAAAAATGGAAAACAATAAAATGTGTAATAATGAATGTATTAGTCATCTTTTTATGCACAACAAACTACCCTCAAAACTGAGCAGCTTGAAACAATAAACACTGATTATTTCCCAGTTTCTATGAGTCAGGAATCTAAGCACATGGCTTGACTGGATTCCTCTGGCTCAAGGTCTCTCATGAGGTGGCAATCAAGATATCAACAAAGCCTGCAGTCACCATCTGACGACTCAAATGGCAGAGGATGCGCTTCCAAGCTCTCTCCTGTGGTCATGTTAGGCTTCACATGGTCTGTCTCAGATACATTTGTGTGGGTCTCTCTATAGAGTTGCCTCATGGCATGACAGTTGGTTTCCTCCAAGGGCAAGTGATTCAAGAAAGAACAAGAGATCATGACAAGCTCTTCCTTTCTTCACCACCATGTGAGAGCTGCTATATTCTGTCTTCGCTATGTCTTCTCATAAGACTTTCAGGATCAAGAGATTCCTGACCAAGAAACAAAAGGAGAATCGTCCCATTCCCCAATGGGTTAGAAGGAAAACTGGTAATAAAATCAGATACAACTCTAAGAGAAGACACTGAAGAAGAGCCAAGCTGGATCTCTAAGGAGACGCAAATATGATGACACAGCTCATAAGATACCCAGGTCCTAGCACTCTACCATGGAGTCCTGGTGTGGTGCTGTGGACTAATGTATCAGACTGCAAAGTTGTTTGAACTGCAAGGTTGGTGGTTCAAGTTCACCAGCTGCTCCCTGGAAACCCTACACAGGGTCGCTATGGGTCAGAATCTACTTGATGGAACTACACAAACACTCTACCATATCAAGTTCAGTTTTGTCAAGATTTGATCAATTGAACATGTTTTGTAAAACTTCTGGTTTCTTTATTTTTATGCTTCCACATTGGCTAATAAATATGTGAGAACTTTGGTTTGAAAAAAATAAAAAATAAAAAGAGATCATGACAAAAGGGTGAATAAGAAAGACAGAAGCCATGGCCTCTTTATAACCTACTCTTGAAAATGACACGTCACTTTCCCTACAGTCTTTTATTAGACTTGAGACACTAGGTCAGTCTTTGTTCAATGGGAAGAGAATATACAAAGGCATGAACATCAGGAGGCAATAAGATAATACATAAATACAGTTTATCAGTTAGAAGTTAACAGAGAACTCCCAAACAACAGCTACTTAAACTTGATAGGTATTGGGTGATCAGGACAGACCTCTCTGAAAGGGAAATAGAGACCTAGACAAAGGAGGTGAGGGAGTGAGCGTTGGGAACCTCTGAGGTTATCTGGAGCAATGATTCCAAGGCAGAGCCATGCCTAGTATATTTGAGGAACAACAAAGAGTCTAGTGTGGCACAAGTGAAATGAGCAAGAGGAGCTTAGCAGAAAACTCAAGAGGCTTCATGAGGATTAAAAAAAAAAAAAAAAAATAGGTGCCTGTGACAAAAGTGAGTCTGCCAAGAGTCACTAAGCCTGCTGAGCTCCTCCTGCGTGCATTGGTCCTGATGGAGAGAGAACACAGAGTAAAGCCTTTCAGAGTGCATCTCAGATGGCTGGGAAACCATGAGCAGGAAAGGGGCATGTGGGGGACACTGAGGATTATTTCTTCTCATCTTACAGTTGAAAGCAATGACCTTGGAAGAGAAAAGGTGATGTTGAAAGGGATGTGCTAGCTTCATAAACAAGTTGAAAAATAGGTTTTATTTTCCTGGATCATGGCTTATAATAATAGAGCCATGGGCACTTGGCAAGAGACAGACAGGAAGAAAATTTGGTGGGAGGTTCCTCAGCTGATCAAGAGGGCTCTGCATTAATATTTGATGAAGAGGGGAAAAATATGCAGGTAAAACTGATAACTAGATACAATGGAGGATAACTCTTAAAAAAAAAAAAAAAAACCAACACAACAAATTCCCTGTCACTGGGTCAGTTCTGACTCATGGTGACCCTGTATAGGGTTTCCTTGGTTATTAACCTTTATGGAAACAGAAAGACTCACCTTTCTCCTGTGGAGCAGCCGGAGGATTTGAACTGCAGACCTTGAGGCTGCAGCACTACCAGGGCTGGGTGGGTGTTAAGTATAAAGGAGAATAGTAGCGGTGAAGCTCCCTAGATTGGAAAGAAGAAAGGAAAGCAGGATGGTTTGGCAGAAAAATGCAGGCTCTCAGATATCAACTAAGCATAGAAAGTGAAAGTAAACATGATGCTTCATATAAAAAGGAAAGCATATTTTGAAGAAAGAAGAATTTGTTTTTTTAGAAACCTCTCCATTCCATTGCTCTCTAGCTCTTAACCTTGTATAGGTCTTTTGTAGTACTTCTCATTACTACAGAGTCCTGGCGTGGTATTGTGGATTAATGCATTGGACTGCAGTCAGTTTGAACTGCCAGGTTGGCTGTTCAAGCTCACCAGCTGCTCCTAGGAAACCCTATGTAGGGTCACTATGGGTCAGAACTAAGGGACCCTGGTAGTGTAGTGGCTATGAATCAGGCTGCTACCCTCAGGGTGAGCAGTTCGAAACTATCAGCTGTTCTGTGGGAGAAAGATGAGGCTTTCTGTTCCCGTAAAGATTTACAGCCTCGGAAACCCTGTACAGGATCACTATGAATCAGAAATGATTCCACGGCCCATAACCACCACCATCACCACCACCATGGGTCAGAACTGACTCGAGGGCACGTAACAACAACAGCATCATTACCACCTTGCTTTTTTTCCTTCACTTTAACAACCAGAAATATATTCTCTCACATTTTGTGAGAGAAAATGATGTATGGCTGCGATATATTTTCTAACAACGTTAGGACGTGTATCAAATGATAAAGCATCTACCATCCAAAAGAAGCACAACTAAATGAAAAGTGGAAAATTGCACTCTATATATTAGAATGACCTCCACCCCTTAGGGACATCCACAGAACAGAGAATAGATGCTTTTGGATGAGGATTAAAGGACACGTAAAAAGGAATAATAAAGCTGTGGAAGCATTTGAGGATGTGGAGGACACTAAGCAAATATTGACTAGAAAGCTGACATAACAGAATTCCTGATAGCAACAGGAAAGAGAATCTCTCTGAATAGTAGGAAGACTAATACTCCAAAAGCAAAAGAATCTGCTAAATTCTTCCCTTTCCTGAAGAAAGCAGAGGAAGTCACTTGAAGAAATAATGCTCTGGATTCAATTCTATGTACAAGGATACTAGATATAATGATAACTCACATTTATCGAACACTTACCATGTTTGATCACAGTAATATATGCTTTAAATAATCATATATAAAGTCTAACTTGTATTAAGTTTTCACCAGGACTCCATATAATAGTACTCTGCATTACCTCTTTTATTCCTCCCCATAATCTTAAGAGAGTATTCCCATTTACAGATGAAGGAACAAAGGATTCGAGAGGTTAACAAGCACAGGTTTACAGAGCCAGGAGCAGAGTGGTTGAGAGTTCAACCCAGATCTCACGGGCTCCAGTGCACATGTAGCTAATCAGGCCTCTTAAGATTGATGAAAGATAACCATGCCATTGTAAAGGCATTAATAACTTGGAAAGAAAATTCCAGTGGATTCAGCCACACTTGTTAAATTTTAGGAAAGGGGATTTCATAAGATAAACACAAAAGCGAGAATGCTCCTGTGGCTATCTTAAAGGACTTGAAAGACTAAAACAAAAAATAACATTTATGTTAATATTGTTGCTGTTAAGTGCCCTCAAGTTACTTCTGACTCATACTGACCCTATATAGGGTTTCCAAAGAGCAGACGGTGAATTTGAACCGCCAACCTTGGAATTCAAACTGACCTTGCAGTCCAGTGCTTTATCCCACAGCGCCACACAAGGACTCCTTCTATTAATATGGTCACTAATAATCCAAGTTTCTCTGTGTACATTCACATCCCACAGTGCCACACAAGGACTCCTTCACTAATAATCCAAGTTTCTTTGTGTACATTCATGTACACACAAGAAAGAAAACATTAATTAACAATGTAACTGCTTAGGGCATTCAGAATTTAAAAGGACCAGCAAAAAAGATGAAACAAAATGTCCTAAGAGAACAGTATCAAGTAAGTCAAGATTTACAAGGATCCTAAGTGCAATGAAGATCTTTTTAAACTGATTTTTTAGTTGTATTCAGAGCAGGAACAACAAGAGAAAGATCAGGCTAACTAAGAAAGATGATACAATATTACCAACAATAAGAACAAAGAGCTGGAAGCCAACATGGGTTTGTTAATTAAGTACAAAACTTTTTAATGTTTTGTGAAGATGTTCGTTATATAATTGACAAAATACAACATGAAATACAGGCAAGTTGAGGGAACACAAGGTAGCTTCCTAATGCACTAAGCAACTTGCCTGGAAAGTATTATGAGAGATGAAATGTTTTCCTCAGTTAGAACTATACTATATGACTAGCTGGGAATTCCATCAAAAAGGCAAAGGAGAGTAGTGGAACCGACTTGATGGCACTTAACAACAATAACAACAACACCATAACTCACATGCATCAATCCTTCTACACTCTTCTGTATTCATTGTCCAGCTTTCGCATGCATATGATGTTACTGAACATTCCATGGCTTTGGTCAGGCGCACCTTAGTCCTCAAACTGACATCTTTGCTCTTGAACACTTTAAAGATGGAGACATATATGCAATATATATATATATTGTTGTTAAGTGCCGTAGAGTTGGTTCTGACTCACAGCATATAACAACAACAACATATACATTTCACTGGTTTTGCTTCTCTAGAGAACACAGTCTAAGACAAAATGTCATTATAGAGAAACAAAACCATAAGGATGGGTTTTCTAAATTGGTTTTCAAGTCTGACTAGTTTTATTGGCACTGATAACTATGCTTCTATTGATAGAGAGGGTGCTGCTAATCCCTGATACTAGGTGGCAATGTTAATGTGCAAAGACAAGGTAGATGTGGTTACCATGAAGGACAGCAGAATCAAAGAAGTAATCAGAATAGTCTGACTTCTGTGGACTTATGTCATTGGCTATTAAAGCACAGTGTCTCTAGAAGTGAAATAGATGGGAAATCTACTAAATATTTACTTAATCTCACCACCACCATTCAGGTGAAAGAATTCTAGGTCTAGTGAAAGAAAGTCTAACTTGAATTGCCAGAATTGAGAGTCACAGTTTCTCAATCAATTTTCACACTTGAGCAAGTTTATAGACCCACAGCCCCTTCAATGAAGGGGACTACTCTGCCAACTGATAGTCTTTCTTCCAGTCTTCCTCAAAGGGTCCTACAGCCTTTTATAAGAGTGACTGTTTATTGGGGAAAAGGAAATAATCAGACTTTAGTAGATTACTGGACACTGGCTCTGAATTGACACTAATTCCAGGAGATCCAAAAAGTCACTGTGGCTCACCAGTCAGATTGAGGGCACAAGGAGGTCAAGTTATTAATGGGGTCTTAGCTAAGGTCCCTCTTATTGTGGGTCCAGTGTGTCCCCGAACTCTTTCTGTAGTGATTTCCCCAGCTCCAGAAAACATACTTGGAATAGACATACTTGGAAACTGGCAGGATCCCACATTGGATCCCTGAAATGTGGAATAAAGGAATATTATGGTTGAAAACACATAGTAGATGGCACAGTGACCAAGCCCAAGCCCCTACACTTGGAAGTATACTAATTTCCTAGGGTTACCATAACAAACAAGGAGCTCTGGTAGCATAGTGGTTACATGTTGGTCTGCTAACTGCAGAATAAGTAGTTCAAATCTATTAGCTGCTCTGTGGGAGATAAAAATGAGACTTTCTAGTCCTGTAAGGAGTCCTGGTGTGGCGCTGTGGTCTAATGCGTCAGACTGCAAAGTCGTCTGAACTGCAAGGTCAGTGGTTCAAGCTCACCAGCTGCTCCTTGGAAACACTCTACGGGTCGCTATGGGTTGGAATAGATTCAGTGGCACTTAACAACAACTCCTGTGAAGATTTCCTTCCTCAGAAACCCTATGCAGGGTCGCTGTGGGCCAGAACTGATTTGACAGCATACCACCATCACCTCTACCATGGTAGAAAAGCCAAGTGGAAGCCATTAGAACTACCTCTACCTAGGAAAATAGTAAAGCAAAAGCAACACTAAATTCCTAGAGGAATTAAAGAGATTAGTGCTACAATCAAGAACTTGAAGGATGCAGGGATAGTGGTTCCAACCACATCCCCATTTAACTCACATATCTGGATTGCGCAAAAGACAGATGGATCTTGGAGAATGATAGTGGATTATTATAAACTTAACCCGGTCATGACTCCAATTGCAGCTGCTGTTCCAAATGTTGTTTCAGTACTTGAGCAAATTAATACATCTTCTGGTTCCTGGTATACAGCTACTGATCTGACCAATGCCTTTTTCTCAATCATAGTTTCTAAGGGTCACCAGATGCACTTTGTCTTCAGCTGGCAAGGCCAACATACACTTTCACTGCCCTATCTCAGAGGTACATCAACTCTCCAGCATAAATTTAGTCAGCAGGGACCTTGGTCACTATTTCCTGCCACAAGACATCACACTGGTCCATTACATTGATGACATTAGGTTGATTGATTGGACCTAGTAAGGAAGAAATATCAGTGACTCTAGACTTAATGGTAAAACATCTGTATTCGAGAGGGTAGGAAATTCACCCTACAAAAATTCAGGCACCTTTCACCTCAGTGAAATTTCTAGGGGTTCAGTGGTGTAGGGCACGTTGAGGCATTCTTACTAAAGTGAAGGATAAGTTATTGCATCCAGCCCCTACTACTACTAAAATAGAGGCACAACACCTGGGGGGCATCTTTGGAGTATGGAGGCAGCAGATCTCTTATTTGTGTGTGTTAGTCCAGATGATTTATCAAATGACTTGGAAAGCTGCTAATTTTGAGTGGGGCACAGAACAAGAAAAGGTTCTGCAACAGGTTCAGACTTCTGTGCAAGTTGCTCTGCCTCTTGGACCATACGATCCAGCTGATGAACCCATGGTGCTTGAAGTGTCAGTGGTATACAGAGATACAGTTTAGTTTCTTTGACAGGCACCTTTTGGTGAATCACAGCACAGACCCTGAGGATTTTGGAACAAAGCCCTGCCATTCTCTGCAGATACTACTTACTGCCCTGTTTTTAAAGAAGAGAAAATAACTTTTTATTTTCAAAAACCACTCTCCTTTTGAGAAACAGCTTTTAGTTTGTTACCAGGCCTTAGTAGAGACTGAACGCCAAACCATGGGACACCAAGTCACCACACAACCTGAGCTACCCATTATGAAATGGGTGTTGTCTGACCCACAGATTCACACAGTTGGATGTACACAACAGCCTGCCATCATTAAACTGAAGTAGTAAGTATGAAGTCTCATAATATGTATGAGACTTACTTCCTCAAGTAAATTTGCATGAAGAAGTGACCTAAATGCCCATGGTCTCCACTCCTGTCACATTACCTCTCCCTCCTAGTCCACAGGGAGTTCCTTATGATGGGTTGACTAAGGAAACAGAAAACTCATGCTTGGTTTACAAATGGTTCTGCATGATAGATCTACAGGAGCCACTTGACAGTGGACAACCACAGAACTGTATCCTCTTTCTGGGACTTCCCTGAAGGACAGTGGTGAAGGGAAATCCTACCCATGTGCAGAACTTGGAACAGTATTTCTGCCTGTTCATTTTACTTGGAAGGAGAAACAGCCAGATGTGTGACTGTATATTGATTCATGGGCTGTGGCCAATGGTTTGGCTGATTGGAAATTTGGTGCCAAGGAAGTGTGAGCAAAAGATAAGTGTATAGACCTCTCTGAATGGGCCCCAGAAGTGAATATATTTGTGTCTCTTTTGAACATGCACCAAAGGAGTATCTCAGAAGAGGAGGATATTAACAATCAAGTGTACAGAATGATACATTCTTTGGAAATTAATCATCATGTTTCTCCATCCACTCCCATCATTGCCCAATGTGCTCATGAACCAAGTGGCCTTGGTGGCAAGGATGGAGATTATGCATGGTCTCAGCAGCATTGGCTTCCATGCGCCAAGGCTTATTTGGCTACAGCCAATGCTGAGCGCCCAATCTGTCTACAGCAGAACTCAACGGTGGGTCCGTGATATGGGTCTATTCCTTGGGGAGATCAATCAGCAACCTAGTGGCAGGTTGGTTACATCTGATCACTTCCATCATGGAAAGAGCAGGGTTTTGTTCTTACTGGAATAGACATTCTTAGTATGGATTTGCCTTCCGTGCATGCAACACTTCTGTCAAAACTACTGTTCTGTCAAAACTACAGAGTGCCTTATCCACTGTAGTGTATCCCACACAGCATTGCCTCAGATCCAGGGACCCACTTCACCGCAAATGTAGTGTGGTAAGAAGCCAATGCTTTTGGAATTCACTGGTCTTCCCATGTTCCTCATCATCCTGAAGCAGCTGGTTAAATCGAACGATGAAAGAGGCAATTATGGCACCAGCTAGATGGCAATACCTTGTAGGGTTGGGGCAATGTTCTCCAAAAGGCTGTATATGCTCTAAACCAGTCTCCAACATATGATACTGTTTCTCCAAGAGCCAGGATTCACAGTCCAGGAACCAAGGAATGGAAATGGGAGTAGCACCACTCACTATGACTCCTAGTGATCCACTTGTAAAATTTTTGCTTACTGTCCCTGTGACCCTATGCTATTCAGGTCTGAACGTTTTAGTTCCAAAGGGAGGAATACTCCCACTTGGAGATACAACATTGATTCCATTGAGCTGGAAACAATTTGGGGCTCCCCATGCCTTTTGATCAACAGGCAAAGAAGGAAATTACTTTATTGGGTGGTGTGATTGATCCTGATTACCAAGGATCAATAATGGAGGTAAATCCAGGAGATTCGTTAGGACACCTTTTCATACTACCATCCCTATGATTAAAATCAATGGTAAACTACAGTTACCCAATTCCAACATGATTACTAATGGTCCAGACCCTTTAGAAATGAAGGGTTTGGTCATTTCACCAGATAAAATACCACGACCAACTGAGGGTGTTTGCCAAGGGCAGAAGGAATACACAATGGGTAGTGGAAGAAGGTAGTTATAAATTTGACCTACAGCCACATGACCAGTTGCAGAAATAAGGATTGTAATTGCTCATAGTGATCCTGTAGAGGGTTTTCAAGGAGCAGCTGGTGGGTTTGAACTACTGGCCTTGCAGTCTGGTGCTGATCCTACAGTGCCAGACCAGGAGTGCATATATCTAATGTATATATCAAATAGTTTTGTTTTATTCATTTATGAAATACAAGATGAAAATGGGGTCAGTGCATTTTTTGGTTGTTAGTTGTATCAATAAAAGTATGACTTTACAAGTGTCTTTGTTTAGCGATTATGTATATGGTTTTAGGAGATGTGAACAGGTGGCAACTTGACAAGGGGCTCTGACAGTTAGGGTTTTGTGTCTCAGTAATTTGTCGGTTAACATGTAGTTATCCTCATAATGAGATCTAATATAATGTAATGAACTATGATGAGTTCTGCTGAGACGCTAATCATTGGAAAGGATGTTTCATTGAGGGTGTACCCTGCTTCTAATATATTTGACACTTAAGTAAAGCTTATTTGCTGTCTGCTGGATCTGGATCTTACATCTTATTTGTCCTCTGTCCTCTGGTTCTTTGGACTTGAGCCAGTGACCTGCTCTATTATCTGCCTATATGCCTGCCAAACCTGCCTGCTGGACCTGCCTTCCTTCCTGCCATCTAACCTGATGCTCTTGCTTCATCTGACCTGGATTTAGAATTCTCTCACCTCTACAACTGTGTGAGCCATTTCATTAATACAAACTTCTCTTTATACATACATATTCAAGTTTCACTGGTTTTGCTTCCTTAGAGAATTCAGCCTAAGACAGTGTCCAAACGAATGAAAAAAGTACAATGAAACTTTTAAGAGCTGGAATTGGGGGAACTCTACTGTTTTCCTGGGTCTCCCAAGTTTTCCACCCATGATAGGATGCACTTCTCACTTTTCTATCATTATTAGGATTGTGAGGACTAATGTTCTTGTGGTCCATTAGTCCAGTGGACTAATTGTTTCCATGTGCCTTCAATTTTTTTTTTTTCTTTATGGCAAGGAGAGACCAATAGTTGCATCATATGTAATTACTCACAAGCTTTTTAAGACATCAGTCACTACTCACCAAAGTAGGATGTAAAACTTACCCTGCATTTTGATTGTGTATTTCCCTTTTATGTAATGTAATATTCACTGGAGAAGGGCTTTTGCCTAAATGCTTACTGTTTTATCTGAGTACCTAAAACAGTGCCTGACACATAGTAGATACCAAGAGAAGGGGTCCCATCAACTCAACTTAACTTACAAAGGATCTCCTTCTGATCCTTCCAGCCTACTTTTAGCAGGGCCCATGGGGAGAGAATTGTAGCTTGAGTTTAAGGTTTCTGCTAACCACTGTGGTCTGGACATGTCTAGAGAAAAGGTGGAGCCAACGGGATAGAAGATTAATTTGCAGGGAGTTCAGACCTATGTAAGCATGTCTGGTGATTTGTGGGGTAGTCAATCAAGGATGTGGAAAGACCAGATCACTCCTATACCACCAGAACGATTGCAAAATGGAACCACTCTGGAAAACAGTTAGATATTTTTATACAGTTACACATGCAACTACCATACACCAGCAATTGCACTCCTGGGCATTTATTCCAGATAAATAAAAGCTTTAGTTCACACAGAAGTCTGTACACAAATGCTCATAGTAGTTTTAGTCACAATACTTAAGAAACTGGAAGCAACCGAACTTTAACAGGTAAATTACTACACAAATTATAGTACATCCATACCATAGGGTACTACTCAGCAACAAAAAGGAACAAATTTTTTATCAAGAACACAACTTGAATGACTCTTCAAAAAATTAGGGAATTACGCTGAGAGGGGGGAAAAAAAACTCTTCCAAAAGCTGAGCTGACATTACTGAGATGGCAGGGACTGACAGACACTGCTGGGTCTGGGGGAGAAGCAGGAAAGAGCACAGCGCAGAAGGCCTTAGGCCTTCTCAGCCCAGCAGAACAGTGGAGCAGCCACCATCAGGGAAGCTAATATGGTACAAAGTATATGTGGTTACGAATCAGGCTGCGCACCTAAAGGTCAGCAGTTTGAAACTACCAGATGTTCCATGGGAGAAAGATTAGGCTTTCTGCTCCCATAAAGATTTACAGTCTCCGAAACCTTGTACAAGGTTGCTATGGGTCGAAATCGACTCGACAGCGCTTAACAGCAACATATGTGAAATACCTTCTAGGGCCTTCTAGAACAAATCAAGGGAGAATTCTCAGGAAATCAAAATCAGGTAATTGAGTAGTGGGTTTTTTTGTTTTGTTTTGTTTTTTAATATCAATGTTGTTGTTAATGCCACTGAGTCGGTACCAACTTATAGCGATCTTATGCACAGCAGAATGAAACACTGCCCAATCTTGAGCCAGCGTCACTACTGTTGCCACTCTTGAGTCCATCAATGCTGCCACTTGGCCAATTCATCTCGTTGGCGGTCTTCCTCTTTTTCTCTGACCCTCCACCTTACCAAACGTGATATCCTTCTCCAGTGACTGGTCCCTCCTGACAATATGTCCGAAGTATGAGAGACGAAGTTTGGCCATTTTAGCCTCCAAGGAGCACTATGTCTGTACTTCTTCCAAAATGGATCTATTGGTTCTTTTAGCAGCCCATGGCACTTTCAATATTCTCCTCCAACACCATAACTCAAAAACATTCATTCTTCTATGGTCTTCCTTATTCACTGTCCAGCTTTCGCATGCATAGGAGGTTATAGAAAATACCATGGTTTGGGTCAGGCACACCTTAGTCCTCAAGCTGACATCTTTGCTCTCCAACACTTTACAAAGGTCTTGTGCAGCAGATTTGCCTAATGCAATACGTCATTTGATTTCTTGGATGCTGCTTCCGTGAGTGTTGATAGATAATCCAAGAAGAATGAAGTCCTTGGCAACTTCAATCTTTTCTCCATTGATAAGAATGTTGTTTATTGGACCGGTGGTGAAGATCTTTAATATTAGGGTAGCCCTTATCACATTAAGGAGTTCTGGTGTGACACTGTAGAATAGACACTGGACTGCTAACCACAAGACTAATGGTTCAAACCCACCACCGCTCCTTGGAAACCCTATACAGGGTCACTATGAGTCAGAATTGACTCCATGGCACTTGACAACAACATAACATATTGGTTGTGATTTGGGAGATCAGAGTACCTCAATCTCAAACCTCAGATTTATGGTCTTAAACTGGCATAATAATGCCTATGGACTTCCTAGTGGTATGAACAGTTACCTGGAATGCTAACCAAAAGGTTGGCAGTTGAAGTTCACCCAGAGGCCACTGGGAAGAAAGACCTGATGATCCACTTTCTAAAACTCAACCATTGAAAACCCCATGGAGCACAGTTCTACTCTGACAACATGTGGTTGCTCTGAATCAGAACTGATTCACTGTTAACTGGTGGTGGTGGGTCTACTCTGCCTACTTCTCAAAGTGTTACTTTGAGAATTATCTAAAATCTTTGAGACGGATTTTGAAATGGTCATATTACAAGTACTCTAGACAACACAACAATAGGCAGCACTCAACAGACAACAACACAACACACAGCAGTGACGTGAGGCTTGCACAGGATCCGATCCGGCAGTGTTTTGCTGTGAGTTGGAACTGAAGGCAGCTCACAACTATGCATGTATAATTTTTTGTATCTTGATTATAAGAGTGCTTCTTCATCTCCATTGGAACTTCCCTCTTATCATCTCATCTTCTGAAATCTTCAAAATTTCTAAGGTCCCATCTAAATACTGTGGTACTTTATGGCCTGTGTGACCTAGGATGAGTCAAGATGCACATTACATTAGTGGTGGCTTGCATCTCTCTGACATCAACTAAGAGTTGCCCTGGGACCAGAATCTTCTGCAATTCCCTGTACCCTTGCCCAGTGCTCTGCTGATTGTGTGTACATGGGGCACTAGGCTAAATGTGGAGGGAGAAGTACTAGTTACTCAAATTAAATCCAAACCCCACTGCTGTCAAATTAATGACATCTCACAGCAACCAGAATGCTCCAGAGAGTTTACAAGCTGTAGTCTTTATGAAACCAGGCCGTCACATCTTTCTCCTGCAGCTATGGACTTGAACCACTAACCGCTTTGTGAGCAGCTGATTGCCTAACCACTGTGTCACCAGGGCTCCTAGCTGTTGCCCCAGGGGCTAGGAATTACAACATATGCTCAAGGATTAGACTTCTGGTTGCCCAGTAGATAAAATGTTACAAATCCCATAGGCTGGAAATTAAGGGGTGGTAGTGAGTCCTGGAAATGAGAAAGCTGACAGCCAGGAAGTCAGAGTTCCTGGTCAGCTCCACAACCTCAGTTTAACTTGACTCCCTTCATTCAGGGTTACTACTCCAGCTCCATTTGTCCTTCCTGCCCCAGCGTCCAGCCTGGAGAACTCAGCCAGCTCCCCACACATGCTTCAAGTAGGAAGAGGAAGGGTAAACAAGCCCGTGCCCTTTGTTCCATCAGTGCAGGGGAAAGGTTTAGCTTCCAGGAAGACTGGAAAATGCATCAATTCAGAGTCATGGATGGTCATTTACTAGCTGTGGGAGTCTGGCTTCAACTTGTTATTGCTTCTAGCTGCTGCTGAGTAGGGCCCCAACTCATGGCAACCCCATGAACAACAGAATGAAATCTGCCCAATCCTGTGCCATCCTCATGACTGGTGTTCGACTGGACTGTTGTGTTGTGGTCCATAGGGTTTCCATTGGCTGATACTCAGAAGCATAGTTCCAAGTCTTCCTTCCTAGTCCACCTTAGTCTAAAATCTCCCCTAAAACCTGACAGATGGGTGGTGGTGGGTTTGTGATGCATTAACTGGGACTTGAATCCAGGTCTCCCACATGGAAGGTAATCATTTTACTACTGAACGACCACTGCCCCACTCTGGCTTCAACATACTCCTGTGCATATCTTTAGGTAATAGCAATTGGTGGAAAGATTTCAAATTTTATTTTTCATTTTAACTTTTTATTGTAAATTGGGTGAAGTTTTATAGAGCAAATCAGTTTTCCATTAAACAATTCACATATGTTTTATTTCATGTCTTTACAGTTCCCACATTTTAACATCACTCACCACACTTCCAACCTTTGTTTCCCATTTTCAGTCCTATTTTTGTCATAAGCCTTCTGAAATTTGTCCTTGGGCAAATGCTGTCCTTTTTATCTCAGATGGCTGATTATTCCAATTAGTGCATACCTCACCAGTGTCACTGGTCACTTGTCGAGCTGTCTACTGTTGGTGGAAAATGGAGCCAAAACGGTGAGTTACGTTCCAGGCCTGAAGGGTAACTAAAGTCCATAGTCTTGGGGGAGTCCATCAGTCTCTCTCTGACTAGTAAGCCTGTTTATGGCTTTTATCTCATGATTTTGGGTTTTGTTCCACATTTTTTTCCCCATTCTATCTAGGACCTTCTACTGTGATCCTTTTCAGAGTAGTTGGTATGATTGCCAAGTATCTTTTAGTTCTTCTGGTCTAAGGATCAGGAGGCTAAGGTTTTTGTGGTTCGTTGGTCCTTTGAATTAATTGCTTCTATAAGTCTTTGAATTTCTTGGCTCTTCACTCCTCCAGACAGAAAGAGTTCAGTATTTGTACCTTAGATGGTCACTTACAAGCTCATCAAAGTAGGATATAGAACATTTTCTTTGAGGATTATGTTAAGCCAATTGACTTTCATATCCCTCAAGACTATGGAAAGATTTCTGTATGTGTGTGTGTATGTGGGAGTTTGGTGGCTCCATATGATAAGCACCAGATAAACCACAAGGTCTGTGGCTTGAGGTTGTCAGCCACTTTGTGTGAGAAAGATGAGGCTTTCTGCTCCTGCAAAGATTTAAAAGCCTTGGAAACCCTATACAGGATTGCTATGAATCAAAACCAACTCAACAGCATTTAACAGCTCTCTATATATGGAATCCTGATGTGGCACTGTAGGCTAAGCACTCAACCACAAAGTTAGTTTGAACGGCAGAGTTGGTGATTCAAACTCACCAGTCACTTCTTGCATGGCATTTAACAACAACTTAATAAGAACAACAACATGTACATACATATATACATATATATGTACATATATTGTTGCTGCTGTGCTTAAGTGCCACTGAGTCAGTTCCAATCCATAGAACCCTGTATAGAGTTTTCCTATAAGCAGCTAGTGAGTTTAAACTGCTGACCTTGAGATTCAAATGAGTAATTGAGTAACATATATATATATATATATATATATATATATATATATATTTGTTGTTGTTGTTAAGTGCCGTCGAGTCGGTTCCGACTCACAGCAACCCTGCACAGGGTTTCCGAGGGTGTAAATCCTTACGGGAGTGGAAAGCCTCATCTTTCTCCCGTGGAGCGGCTGGTAGTTTCGAACTACTGACCTTAAGGTTCGCAGCCCGATTCGTAACCACTACGCTACCAGAGCTCATATATATATATATATACATATATGTATATTAATATATATACACATATATACATATATGTATCATATTAATATATATATACACACATACATACATATATGTATCATATTAAGGAGTTGTGGTATGGTGTTGTAGGATAAGCACTGGACTGCTAGGCTGGTGAATCAAACCTACTATACACACCTTGGAAACCCTATACAGGGTCACTATGAATCGCAACTGACTAGACAGCACTTGACAACAGCAACAACATATGTGGTATTACTATGATTTTAGTTCATTCTTGTATGTTATTGTTATTAAGTACTGTTCAGTCATTTCCAACACATAGCCACCCTTCATAGGATTTCTGAGGAGCAACTAGTGCATTGGAACTGCTGACCTTGTGGTTCTAAGTCCAGTGCTTATCCTACAGTGCCATATACAAATAATAATACTTGTGTCAGAATTCAGTGCAGGAAACAGACACTATTGTATTTATGGTAAGTAGGAAGGAATGTAACCAAGGAATAAGATTCTTACAAAGTTCTTAGAAGTTGTACGAGTTTATAAGAACAGGTTTGAAGTTGAGGCCCCAGAAATGGCTCCCAAAATGATAGTAAAAAGACTTGCTAGGGGAGCTGTTATCTTTGGGTCAGTACTGAAGCTATATCCTGAATCAACAAGTTGCTGCTGCTGCTATAATTCCTGCCTCTCAAGACCCAAGAAAATGAATGTTATGGAGAATGGTGGCAGAAAAGCCTCCCATTCCACAACTTTGTTTGTCAACTACAATGGTTAGAAAGAGAAACAAGTTCTGCCTTCCACATCTTACCCTGAGTCATCTAGTTGGTAAAGACAATCTGTAGCTGGAAGCCTGGCTGCAAAGGAGCCTGGAGAACACGGTGCTTAGCTTTCCAAGCCTCTCCATCACTTGGAATGGAGGTTCTGTGAGCCACACCGCACAAGAGCAAACACTGACTGAGCACCATATTTTGGGCACTCTGCTGTGCACTTCATGTCATGCTACTCATGAAAGTCTCACAGAAGCCCTGTGAGGTATGTGCCCATTTCACATATGAGGAAGCAGAGTCTTCAGGAAGTTCCAATGCCCAGGGTCACACTCACAGCAAGTGGTGAAGATGGGAAGCAAACAGCTTCTCTTACCCTACAGTCTGTGCCCTTAGCCCTATAGTATACCAGTCACCACTGTGTTTTGAGTCCTAATCCAGGGTGTGAACACACATACTTAATGCATGTAGTTGTCGCTAGCTGCCATGAGATAATCCTGACTCATGGGGACCCCATACAAAACACATCTGACAGTGTTTCCTGGTCATCCATAGAGGTGTTCATTAGCTGATTTCCAGAAGTAGATTGTCCGACCTTTCTTCCTCATCTTAATTGGTCTGGAAGCTCCTCTTTAATCTGTTGAGCGTTAGAGCAACAAATAAGCCTGCACTGGATACTATGCATGAGGTACATTGACCAGAAATAGAACCTGGGACTCATGTATGGGGAGGTCAGACTCCTACCATTCAACCACAAATGACTTTTCTAGGGGAAGTTAGAAGAGTTCAGTTGTCATGACTTTAAGCAGGGAACTAAATCCAGTGTGGTCCTACCATGTTGGGACCTAAAGAAAATGTCTTTAGTTTCTGGGTATGATCCAGGTCAGGAAGGCAGGAGGCTGGCTGTGAGGAACAGGGAAGAGGTGGGATGAGGTAGATGTATGTGCACAGACACATCAAGCAGGGGGATGGGGTCAGGGTGCAGGTGAAAAGCCATTCTGTGGATTGATTTGGATGCTCTGAAAGGGATTCCCACTTCTAATTCTCATGAAAGGGATCAGAAGGTATTGATATGGATGGGCCAAATGTAACCAACTGACTGATTACATAAAGAATGGTTTCTTCTTCCTGTTCTTATTAATAGAAAATAAGATCTTAGAGGAAAACACACACCATGAACCAAGCACTCTGGTGTCTGTGATAAGGGCTATTGCACAGCCTGACTCTATTGATAACTGCAGATAGCTGTCCTCTGCAGAAGCTGTTGACACATCACACACCCAGGCCCACAGTGATGGAGCAGGCTTACAAACACCTGCTGTGGGTAGTGCCTTCCCCACTCTCTCTAACCAGGAATCATGGTCCCATGGATGCCTAGAAGTCTTGGTTTTCCAGGCATAGATGCTAATGTGTGAGAGAAAAGCCCCAGCATCTGTAACTGAGGGGATGCAGCCCTCATACAAGAGTGGCCATCCACACACAGATACACCATACACATGCCACATGCATACCTTATGCAGCACACACGAATATGTACACACACAGCTGTATACTACACACAAACACACACTACCACACAGCCATACATACTCACACTACCATGCACTGAGGACACATGTACACCGTACATAAACCACACACACCATACACACAAATATGCACACTTCCGATACATCACCCATATACACACACAGGCATATCCTCTACTTTTTAAAACGTGCCTGGCTATGGTACAGTCTATCAACAAGGTTTGAATCCATGGTTAAGTGGACTATGAAGATATAAGATTTGTATAGAAGACAGTTTTGTTTTGTTTTTTAAGTTTTGGGGGTCTTTTTTGTTTTATTTTAAAAAGCACAAAAAAATGGCATACTTTCAAAGATAAACTTTTGTTGAACTGCATGCATGATATTGGTAGGGGCAGGATAGCAGTGCAAACAACATAACCATCAGGGCTGTTTTCTGTAGATTTATTTATCCAAACAGTAAAACTTCCCAAGTAAATGTTGTCAAGCCGCCCTCATATGCTGATTGTGTGACCTCTCTCACTATTTCTACAGAGCAGTGTCTGCCAGGCCTGTAGCCCACCCGTGCCTTTCCGAATGTGTCTGTAGTTGGGTGCAGCCGAGCGCAGACCTTGCAGTGCCTGTCTGAATGGCAGAAGTTGCTCTCCACGCCCCTTAGATACGGTACAGCTTTCCAAGCTCCTTCTGCTTAACAGTCAGGAAACCACCGCAGTTCTTGTCTCATCAAAGACAGGGAAGTTGAAGGATTTGGCACTGATTTTAGACACCCGTTTCCTAGAGCCCCGGTTTCTTCCAGAACAGTTTTTCTCTGTGTGCCTAGGGGGCGCTCAGGCCCTGGCATTGGAAATGTCCGGCGATCCTTTTAGCATTTCTAAGATCCAGTAGGGAAGGCTGGGCATTGAAATTACAGGACTGGAAGGTGAGGATGATAGAGATTGCCGACTCAGAAGAAAGTGGGCTAGAGATGGACAGACCTCAAGGATCCACTGTTTCACTGAGCGCCAAATCTAGAAGCGCTCATACAAACCGTCAGGTATAACTTTCACTCCCCAGGTTCAGACTTGGAGACCCAGAAGAGTGAAGTAATAGTTTAAATTAAAAACCACTTATTTCTCAGAGACTCTGAAAGATTCAACAAGGACAATACTTTGAGTTCAGATTTCTAGCCTCCACAACAGTAAGACAATAATTTTCTGTTATAAGTCCCACTCTTTGTGGTCTTTGTTATGACAGCCCTAGGAAATTAATAGAACAATTTAAAACAGCACATGGACACACACACACACCATTTTGAAGCCAATCTGTGAGAGCAAATGCAGAATTCACTTCTGAAAGAGCAAAGGTTACCAGGAGATATTACTGTTGTTAAGTGCACTGGGTTGGTTCCGAATCGTAGAGATCCTTTATACAGTTTCTGAGGCTGTAAATCTGGAGCAGAAAGTCTCTTCCTTCTTCCAAGGATCAGCTGGTGGGATCAAACCACCAATCTCATGGTTCCTAGTCTAGTGTGTATCCTACAGAGCCACTGCATTCCCATACTAGGAGATAGATATAAATACAGATACAGATAGATGATAGACAGCTAGAGATAACATAGATATTTCAGTTCCACAGCAATGTTTCCATGCATGGATCAATATATTTCTCTGAATATGAAATTTTATTGGAGAAGTTCATTTATTGGTATATGTTATAAAGATTTTATATTTTGTGAGGGGAAGTAAAAAATATTGCTACAAAATCATATAAACCTTTATCAAACATAAATATAAAAATATGAAGCTATTTTTTTTTTTTTATGTTTCTTCCATTTAAGTCTATACACTTTTTCCATCTCTCTAGGCCTTACTTAAAGATTTCTGTGCTCCTCAACTTACATCACAACAAAATGACAGCTTGGAATTCTCAAGAGACTCTAACCATGTCCTGTGTCAATGTTCTTTAAATTTTGAGAACCAAAAGAAGTCTGATGGAGAAAGACCAGGTCTATCTGGTGGATAGGGTAAGGCTTCTGAATAAAGTTCTCATAGGTCAGCCCTTGCTACCCTCAAAGAATGAGCAGGTGCATTGCTGTGGTAGAGTAATATTCCTCAGTGCAACTTTCCTGGCCATTATTGCAACAAAGCAGTGTTCAATTTTCTTAAAATTTCTACCTACTAATCCCTGTGATTGCCCTTATGTGTCCTTTGGGGAAAAAAATCTATCAAGATTACACATTGGGAGTTCCCAAAAAGAACCACAATAACCTCTGAGCTAACCTGTCTACCTTGAATTGACTTGGCCCAGCCAATCATCTCAGATGCCACTGTTTTGATAGAACCTATTTTTTTTCTTAAGGCACCTTAACAAGAATCCTGATGTGGCACTGTAGGATAAGCACAAGGTCAGGTAAGAGGTTAAAACCCACCAGTTATTCTTGGAAACTCTATACAGGGTTGTTGAGTTGGAACTGAATCAACAGTATGTAACAAGACTAAAAGAAGTGCATTACTAAGGGACCTCACCACTGATGATCACAGAGACATGTTTAAGCACATTCAATTTGGAATGAACCTATAGATATGGAAACTGGAATTCTAGTAGCAATACTTTTTGTTTTAATGTTATATTAGATAATTGTAGAATAACATTATACAAAAGGTACAAGCCAGTGGTTCAATATGAGCATGCCCTGATTGAAGAGATTTCAAAATATAAAGGTCTAAATTAAAAAATAAAGTGTGATTACTTTATTGTATAATGTATCTTTCAGTAGTTTTTGTTTGTTTGGTTTTTGCCTTTTATTTGTAAAAAAATGACATTCCCATTACATATATGTACTTCAAGGCCTTCAAGACAAAAAAGGATGTAACTCAAGAAAAAGGATGATGAGCTTGTATGCAGCTTTTGCTTCCTGATAATTCACAAATATATGTGTTTTTACTACATTTCTAAAATAGCAATTAACAGGGAAGATATATAGACTCACAATGTGAAACTAGAGGCCTAGCTGTCTATTTGCTACTAGTTTCCATGACCTCACACACATCTGCCAACTTTTGTGGATATCAATTTCCTCCTGTGAAAAGAACAGGCTAGGACCAAACGAACTCTCTGGATGAATCCAAGTTTGCAAAGGAAAGTGGAAGCATAGAAACCCCAAAGGAGCTAGTTCATTGCCATTATTAACTCTTTGAGCAAGTCACTTACTACACATTTAGAGTGTAAACTGAATAATATCTACCATGTAGAGTTATTTGAATGTTAAATGAAATTATGCACATAAAATGCCTAGATGTTGCCTGCCCATCATATGTGGTCAGCAATATTAGTTTTAGTCTCCTTGGAACTTTAGCCGCACCTCCAATTCTGCAGTGGCAAAATAATCTGATAATACATAGATAAAAATATTTTATATCTGATGAAAACATGAATGTAATACAATATATTTGAGTTATGATGACCTGCACTTACAACCATCTTTTTTTAAATTAATTTTTGCATTTTTATGTACATAGGCTGAGCTAACCACAGGATTGGCAGTTCAATCCCACTAGCATCTCTGTGGGAAATAGATGCGACTTTCTGTTCCATAAAGATTTACAGTCAGAAGAATAAACAAATGAGTCTTGGAAGAAGTACAGCCCGAATGATCTTTAGAAGTGAGGATGGCAAGACTTTGGCTCAACTACTTTGGTCATGTTATCAGGAGGACATCATGCTTGGTAAAGTAGAAGGTCAATGACAAAGAGGAAGACTGTCAAAGAGATGGACTTTAATAGTAGCTTCAACAATGGGTTCAAACATACCACAGATTATGAGGACTGTGCAGAACTGGTGGTACATAGATAGGGTCACTATGACTTGGAACTGACTTGACAGCACCTTATAAAGAACAGTGCCCATCTTACGTAGAGTTTAGAGCAAGTGTCTATCTGGGGATAAGGAAGTGAAGAATCTGATCTTGTGCTTTCACAAAATACACCTTTGTTTCAAGCCACACTAGATGGATGGGCCTTGTAGCCACTCTCTGGCCACAGGGGGCAGATTTCAGGAGCAGATGCTTACCACTCTATGGTTTTCTTTGATTTTGTCTTGCCTTCTCTTCATAGAGTTTCACATGCTCTTCTGATACCTTCATTAATTCAACACTCACTTGTCAGCCATCTCTTCCTTCACCATGTCAGTACTCCCTACTTAGATCATCCCCAAGATCCTCTCTCCTTCCTGTGGCTACTCCTTTGGAGCTCATTCATGGAAATTTTTCTCAAACATCATCATCCCTGCTATTTACTTTGCAGCACTTCCTAATGCTGTCCATAATTACAATTACATCATTTATTTTGTTCATATTAGTCTGTCTCCCTCACCAAGCTGAAAGTTACAAGAAGACTAAATCCTTGTCTATGTGTTCACTGACTGATTCATAACATGCACAGGACTTAAGACAAAGTGAAGGCTCCACAAATATGTGCTGAATGGATAGCTCATTAGTGGCAGTTTTGTCTCATTTCTCATTCCATATTCATTTACATTTCCCCCTAGCAAGATTTCTCCACAGCTTCTCCCACACACTGACAATATAAAAGCAACAATAGTGAGGTATGCATGCCCTGGAATGACCAACCACTCAAGATCAAAAGGACAAATTCAAAAGAGTTAATAAAGAAGGAGGAATGGGAATAAGAATCACAAGAAGAATGTGGAACAAGTGATGCTGCATTGAAAGGATTACAGTCCTTGGAATCAGATGAAGTCTATGATTTGTGCAATGTAAAGCTGATGATGTGCTCTGTAGACCTTCACTCAATCAATTCACAATAAAGAGTTTAAAAACATTCATCCATGATAGGAAGAGAGGGCATATGCACAAGAACACCCACACCTGCAGATGGTACCCACGTGACCTGGCCCTGATGAATGGATGATCAGAACTCAACAGGAGAAGAAAGAAGAGGAAAAGAAGAAAAAAAGAGTGACCTGATACAATTTGATGAACTTGACCTACACCTATGGATGCAGTAACCCAAAAGAGGGAACAAATCCTTACAGCAAGAAACATTCCCACCACCTCCACACACAGAGTAGACAGAGATGGGCAACTTGGACATTGGATACCCAAATGGGGGCGGGGGGACTACAAAGGCAAGGAGTGACTGGCTTACAAGCTTTTAAGAGGGAACCTAGAGCTAGGGGGCATGGAGGAAGGCAGAATCTCCAGTGAGTACTATCCAATCTGTCTAGGCGGAACTGATGAAATGAAATGCAGAAGGGTCATTTGTGATACAATAGTGAATGATTGTTATCAGGACTGATTGTGAGGGTTGGAAATGTAAAGGTAGATGTTTTGTAGCAAGGAAGGGAGTGATTAACTCTTCAGTCTAGGAGCAGAGGTCTCTGGGACCATCAACAGAGAAGAGCAGAGAGTGGGACCCTACCCAGAGAAGCAGCGAGGCCCGAGATGGAGGCAGAGACGATGACGTGGAGTAATGAAGCGGCTGGGGACTTTGGATCCAGAGAGGGAGAGGGACTGTGTGCTGGGGGGTGGGGGTTGGGGTGGAGTGTAGGGGGTGGGTTTATAAGGTATACCCTTTAGTCGATTGATGATGCATGGAGCATGGAGGGGATTGGAACCATGGTAATGAAACAATGTACGGTGAAATGAATGTAAAACTAAAGTTCTCCCATGTAAAATATCATATAATTCATAATAAAACATGGGGAAAAAAATCATCCAGAAAGTCTTGATTCTTGAGAAATTTAATCTCGCCAGAACTGTGACTTACACACAAACTCACAACAATGCCCTCCACACACTCCCCTAGAACAATTAAAATCTACTTTGGGATGATCCATGTGATATCACAGGAAGAAGATTGAGAGTGTCATCTTATTAATAAAAGTCCAGTGTAAATTTCAGACTGACAATTTCTCTAGCCACAATTCACTACGGAAAATTCTGTGTTCATGATCTTGGAACCGATTCCCCTTTTGCCTTGGGAAATTTATATTCTCATTGGATCCCCAGTTAATTATATAAGCAGGTAACCAAACTGTTGCTTTTAAGTACTGTTGAATCAGTTCTGACTCATAGTGACTCTGTATAGGTTTTCCTAAGGAGTGGCTGGTGAGTTTGAACTGCTGACCTTACTGTTCAAACAGATGTTGCATCCAGTGCTTATCCTACAGCGCCACACCAGGACTCCAGGTATCCAAGTAAAAGCTCCTAAACGGTAGGTAAATCAGATCAACCTTTTCTCCAATAGCAAATGCCCACAGAGCAAAATTGTGCTTGAGCCTTGGAAAGAGAAATGGAGAAGGGATATGACAGTAGGGCATAACAGTTGATTTCTCCTGAGTTGTAGCTCACAACATGCTCTGCTCCCTCTTTTTCTTGCCATATTTCTCTCCTTAATGCCCAGTATGACTAGAAATTAGGTTGAACAGCCACAGGCAGCTGTGTAGGAAACACTTACCAAAATAATTTTCTAGAGCCCTGCTGTGTTTGGGTTAACCTTCAGGTTTCCTAACAATATGACTTTGTTCTCACTTCCTCCTGATACCTGATACAGTGCTATGGTTATTGGGCTGGGCACCAGCAAGTGCCCCATTCTCAAAATCCCAGAGGTACGTTGTCATTATGAGAGAAACAATAGCCTAAGTTTATGTGTGGAGGGTATATATTCAAGGATGCTGTGTTTAATTTCCTTGCTTCCATGAATAGTCTTCAAAATGAATAGCTTCAAGATTCCTGTGATATCTTTGTTTCTCTTTTTTTTTTTTTTTCTCTTTAAATAGCATATCAGTGTTCCCCACTTTAGCCTAAATAATGCACATTTTGGGGATTCAGAACAGTCTGAGTATGTATGAAAGAAAGGTAGATGGGGATTTTGGTGGCAGGAGCATATATACTGGAGAGGAGTGGGACTGGGTATCTCAGATATTGCTAGACCCCTCGCTTGGCCCCAGGGACTGTGTCTGAGACTATGAAAAAAGAATCTGCAAACTGAAGCTACAACAGCTGGTTTTCAAAGCTGGAAAAGATTCAGACAGCATAATCCTGATGCCAGGGTGACAAAGGGTAACTGATTCTGTCTGCTTCTGTGCATACCACTGTGGTGTTTGGATATACTGTGATTGTCTAAGAATGTGCCTGCTTGTTGGTCTACAACTCTGAGGACACTGGGAGACATCAGCACTGTCATGAAGGGCACAGTGGTGTCTGGTGTCCTCCAGTGACTTTTCATGCAGTATACATCAACAAGAGGTCATGGCAGAAGAGGAAGTACATGGAAGATACCATGTGGTAGCACATGGGGTTCCTGGAAAGTTCTAGAAATGAATTGAGGTCAAAGATCTCATAGAAAGGAGTGAAGGATGCAGGAGCAGTGAATCAGTGACTACTATTGATAATACAATCTTATTTGTACCCACAGTCAAGTGTTGCATGGAGAAAATAAAATGTTAATGTTAAGAAGGACCTTAGAGATAGTCAGAAGTCCTTCATGAACTAGGTGATGAATATGAGATCCAAAGAAGTTAAGCAACTTACCCAATGTTTCACAACCAGTTAGTAGCATAGCTAATAGTAGGGCTCACGGACTCCTCATATTCTTGAAGTATTTCTAGATCATTAAGGGATTCAGCTGTTTATGGGAAGTGGCTTCCTGGTGCATATTTGATTACACCATTGAAAAAGTCCTGTTAGGTGGAGCCTTGGTAGCATATTACTGCAACAAGGAGCTATTTTGATGAGGACTCGACAAATTCAGCAAGAAAAATATATAGCCTCATAGAAGAGAATGTCAGTAGGATTCAGGTGCTTTCAGCCTATTCGTCTACCTATTCCCACACCTTCACAGACAGATGCTTTTCCTACACAACCATAGAGATCCACAATAAGGGTCAAGAACTAGGCTGGTATGGAACAATTCTTTGCATCCATGAGTTATTGTTTTTAATCAAAAGTCTCATTGCTAATGATTCTACTAATTAACTCGATTTGTCTTGGCAAAACGGAAGTGGCCCATTATTGTTGTTTTATATATCTTCCTGAAATCTACTCATCCTTCATCCTGAAACAACCCAAATCCATTACCATTGACTTTTAGAAAGCTGGGACCAAAGGAGTCTTGATATAGATTATTCCAGAAGTTCAGGTCCCAACATTCCAAATCTCACACATTCATTTTCATTTTTTCACTCTTATTTTAGTATTGTTATTGTTATTAAGTGCAATAGCAAAACTTTAAAATGTTCAAACTTTTTTATTTAGAATTTTATTTATGGGAATAAATCCAAGTGAAGTAATCCATGATATGCAAAATGCTTTTGTAAACAGAAATGTTAATGCCATTTTAATTTATATTGTAATACAGAAAACACTAGCTGCAAACTCCCTAAATGACCAAAAATGAGACGTGGAAGTTAAACCAAAATGCATATATTCTGTGATAAATATGCAGCCCTTTAAAATAATGTTTACTGTGAATGTGTAATATGCCCATAACTATATATTTGTTAAACCTGTGCATGGAAAAAATGACTAGAAAGGAAATAAATGGTACTTATGATTGAAAATAAAAAAGGTTAAGGAAATAAGTGAAAAAGAATTCAAAAGAATGATATTTAGGATCTGTCAAAGGAGTGACAGAAAGATTGAGGAAAGCAAGGACAACACAGGAAAAACTTAATAAGAATTCAGGAAAACACTATAAGAACAAACAGATAAAATAAATGCAAATTCTGAAACAATACAAAGCGTACAATTAGAATCCAGAAGATTAACACTAAGATCTGAGCAATGGACCGTGCATTGAAAGGCAAAGGAGTAGATTCGAATCAATGGAAGCCTGAATTAATGAGCTTGAAGATAAATCTCTCAATACTAACATGAAAAATGAACACTTTAGAAAAAAAGAAGGAAAAAACTGAAGAAAGCCTCAAAGTTATGGGTGTCGACATTCGGAGGAATAATCTATGGGTGATTGGTATTGCGGAACAGGAAGAGATAATAAAAAGCAAAGAGAAAATTGTCAAGGAGCTGTTGGAAGAAAACTTCTCTAACATCATGAAAAACGAGAAGATAAGCTTTCAACGTGAACAGCAAACAGAAAAGACCCCAAAAGACAATTACTAAGGCATATCATAATCAAACATTCCAAAACCAAATGCAAGGAAAGAATCCTGAGAGTACCTCGGGAAAAATAAAAAATTATCTATAAAAGAAAACCAATAAGACTAAGCTCTGAATCTTCAACAGGCAAGAAGGCAATGTGATGACAAATATAACATGCAGGCAAGAAGGCAATAGGATGACAAATATAACATGCAGGCAAGAAGGCAATAGGATGACAAATACAAAACTCTGAAAGAAAGAAATGCCAACCAAGAATAACGGACACAACAAAGCTGTTCATCAAATATGATGGTAAAATTAGGACATTTCCAGATACGCAGAACTGAAAGGAATTTGTAATAACCAGACCAACTTTACAAAAAAATACTACAGGCTGTTCATTGACTGACAACCAACAAAGTCAGAAAAAACCTGAGATAACATACATGACAATGCCATCCAGATATAGAAGTATTTAAACTAAAACAATGTTTCTCTGCTATTCAGAGTGAATAAGGAAGATCGTAGAAGAATTGATGCCTTTGAGTTGTGGTGTTGGAGGAGAATACTGAAAGTGCCATGGACTGCCAAAAGAACCAATAGATCTGTTTTGGAAGAAGTGCAGCCAGAGTGCTCCTTGGAAGCCAGGATGGCTAAGCTTCGTCTCTCCTACTTTGGACATATTGTCCGGAGGAAACAATCATTGGAGAAGGATGTCATGCTGGGTAAGGTGGAGGGTCAGAGAAAAAGAGGAAGACCCCCAACGAGATGGATCAGCCAGGTGGCATCATTTATGGACTCAAGTGTGGCAGCGGTAGTGAGGTTGGCCCAGGATCGGACATTGTTTCGTTCTGCTGTGCATGGAGTCGCTATGAGTCGGTTCTGACTTGATGGCACCTGACAACAACAACAACAAAGTAAAACAAACCTACAAGACTGAAAATAGGGAATCAGAATATAAATTTATAATGAAGTCAACTACAAGCAAAAGAGGGAATAATGCAGATACAGAACTTCCAAATGGCAAGTAATTCAAGTAGATTTTAAGATGAAACAGACTGCTTTAGACAGGGAGAAAAGTTGATAAATTATAGGGGAACCTCAAAGATAATTAATACACCTTCACATCAAATAAAAAAGAGGAAAATTGGAAAGTGTTAGTAAACATTAACATAAGAGAAAAGAAAATGAAAAGAAAACCTACAAACAAAATGAACTCAGCACAGACGATTATGTGGAACAAGAACCCAGCAGCACCACAGAAAACACACAGCAAAATGACCACAAGCAATTCATACCTATCAATAATTAAACTGAATGTAAATGGATTGTATGCACCAGTCAAGAGACAGAGACTAGCAGAATGGATAAGAAAACAGGATCCATCAACATAAACAAAAAATTTTTAAATGGTATATACACAAAGTGAATACTATGCAATGTTGAAGAATAATGATGACTCTGAAAAACACCTCACAACATAGATAAGCCTGGAGAACATTGTGTTAAGTGACATTAGTCAATCACAAAAGGGCAAATATTTTATGAGACCAATGTTGTCAAAAGTTAAGAAAAAGTTTTCTTGATGAAAGAAACATTCCATGATGGTTACAGGTGTGTGGCGGGAGAATTATTCATAGGCCAGAGGGTATATACATGTTAACATGGATGACAGGGCAGGTAATATGCAACAAGAGGGAGGTTGGCAAAGGAAAGATGAAGATCGTGGGAGACACAGGGAGGAATGCAAGAGTTAAAGTGAACAGAGGTAAATACTGTTAGCACACGGTACATGGAAGGGATTGCAATCATTGTAATGAAGCAAAGTACATGATTTGTAGAATGTAAAACTGATGATCTGTTGTATAAACCTTCATCCGATTAACCATAAATCATAAAAACAGAAAAGAATAAGTCTGTAACGAAACCATTATCCACATTATCTGCTAATGATGACCCCATAGGAAGTTGTAAGAGTTCTCAGAACAACCCCATCCAGTTTGTGGGCCATATTAGGCCTGTGAAATCATTTGGTCTGGCCCTGCCAAAGTCATTGCAGTTCCAGCCATCACATTAGGGGTAAGTTAATGAAATCTTTGACCAAATATAGCACGGTAATTTTTAAGTTGATAATTTTGTATGGCCCATGAATGATGTTATAAATTTTGACAGGAAAAGGGTTCCCCATTCCTGTTCTAAAGGAAGATATTGTTAGCAGCAAAGCCTAGCACAGTTGTGCCACTGATCAAATGCCATAATGCAGAGAAGACTCAATGGACATGCTCATATGACCATTCAATGCTCTATGCTAGTGGCTTGGAAGAAAGACAGATTGACTGATCTTTTTTACCTCTGACCTCCCACCCTTACCCTGTAAAATTGAGATTTTTGTTCTATACAAAGTTGTCTTGGTCAGATGTTTCAATCAGTAATATCCAGAAAGGCTGACAGAATGGTTCTCTGGAAGAAAAAGTCTTCAATTCAGAGGAAAAAATTTTCAACTGTCAAATAAGAGATCTGCAAGATGTGGAAGGAGCACTAAGGTAATGAAGAAGACCCTAGGATTAAGAAAATGAACACAGGAATAAAGGGCAAGATAATCTGTGATTGTTAAGTTTTGTGTTAACTTGGCTGGGCCTGGATTCTCAGTGGTTTGACAGTTAAGAGGTAGTAATCTCTCATGATGAGAGCTAATATAATGCAATCATTAGATGATGTGATATGATGTGATCAACTCTGATATGATGTAATTATCCTATGTGTTGTAAATCCTCACTTCTATGAGGTTAATAAGGTCAGATGTAATCAATAGGATTCGTTGTATCATGAGTCAATGTCTTTTGAGATACAAAAAGAAAAAGAAAAGACTAGAGAAAGAGGAACCTACTACCATCAAGAAAGAAGAGCCAGCAGTGAAGTGCATCCTTTGGACCTGGGGTCCTTATACTGTGGGTTGGGTTCCAGACCATTTCAATAGAGTGAATAATGCAATAAAGTAAGTCACACAACTTTTTATTGTTGTTGTTCTCTACTGCACATAACTGAGTTCTGGTATGACTCCGGAGAATAAGCAATAGTCAACAACATTGATTTGAACAGTAAGGTGGTAGTTCAAACCTACCAGCCATTCCTCAGAAACCCTGTACAGGGTCACTATGAATTGGAACCAAGTCGACGGCACTTAACAATAACAACTGCATATCACCACCACTTGTCTGTCAGTTTGTTGTACTGTGGTGGCTTGTGCGTTGCTGTGATCCTGGTAGCTGTGCCACTGGTGTTTTAAATATAGTAGGGTTACCCATGGTGGACAGGTTTCAGCAGAGCTTTCAAACTAAGAATTGGAAAAAGGAGACAGGAATCATTTCTGAATGGTTAGCCACTGAAAACCTTATGAGTATTAGCAATTATAGTATCTGATATAGTACCAGCAGATGAGCCCCTCAGGCACACAAAATATAACTCAGGAAGAGCTGCCTCTTCATAGCAGATTTGACAGTAATGATGTAGATGGAGTTAAGCTTTTGGGATATTCATTTGCTGATGGGGCACAACTCAAAATGAATAGAAACCGCAGAACACATCCATTAATAATCAGAATGTGGAATGTATGAAGTATGAATGAAGGAAAATTGGAAGTTGTCAAAAATTAAATGGGATGCATAAAGTTCAATATCCTAAGTATTAATGATCAGAAATGGATTGGTATTGGCCGTTTTAAATCAGACAATCATATGGCTTATTATGTCGGGAACAACAACTTGAAGAGGAATGGCACATTTTAATTTCTGTATTGAAATACATTGATGTTTGTGATAGGATAATATCCATATGCCTATAAGGAAGACCAGGAGTTCCCACTATTATTCAAATTTACACACCAATCACTAAAATCTGTGATGATTAAATTGAAGAATTCTAACTTACTCAGACTCCTGGTGTGGTGTTGTAGGATAAGGACTGGGCTGTGAACCACAAAGTTGGTGGTTCAAATCCACCAGCTGCTCCTAGGAAACCCTATACCAGATCACTCTGTGTTGGAACTGACTCAAAGGCACTTAACAACAACAACGAATTTCTTCACTCTGAAATTGATATAACATGAAATCAAAATGCATTCATAATTACTAGTGATTGGGAAAGCTGGAAACAAATAGGAATAATCAGTAGTTGAAAATTATGGTTTTGGTGATCAAAATTATGCTGGAGATGCTGTTGTTGTTGTCATGAGCCATCAAGTCGGTTCTGACCCATAGTGACCCTGTACAGGGGTTCCAAGGAACAGCTGGTGAGCTTGAACCACCAACCTTGCAGTTCAAACGGCTTTGCAGCCTGGCACATTAACCCACAGTGCCATGCTGGAGATAGCTTGATAGAATTTTGCAAAACCAATAACGGCATGATTGGAAATACCTTTTTTCAACAATATAAATGGTTACTCTAAATGTAAACTTCACCATATGGAATATATAGGAATTAGATTGAATGTATCTGTGGGAAGACATGATAGATAAGTATAATATCATCAGCTAAAACAATGCCAGGGGCAGACTGTGGAACAGATAATAAATTACTCATATGCGAGTTCAGACTGAAGCTGAAGAAAATTACAACATGTCCATGAGAGCCAATATATAACCTTGGGTGTATATCCCACCTGAATTTAGACATCATTTCAAGAACAGATTTGGCCCATTAGACACTAATGACCAAAGATCAGAGGAGTAGTGGGATGACATCAAGAACATCATCCATAAAGAGAGCAAAAGGTCATTTAAAAGACAGCAAAATGAAAAGGCTGAAATGGATGTCAGAAGAAGACTCTGAAACTTGCTCTTAATTACACACAACCTAAAGTGACTAAAAGAAATGATGAAGCAAAAGAATTGAACAGAAAATTTCAAAGGACAGCTTGAGAAGACAAAGTTACATATAATGAAATGTACCAAGACCTGGAGTTAGAAAAACAAAAGGGAAGAATATACTTAGTATTTCTCAAACTGAAAGAACTGAAGAAAAAATTCAAGCCTCAATTAGAAATACTGAAGGATCCTATGGGTAAAAAATATTGAATGATGTTGGAAACATCACACAAAAAAAAGTTGGAAGGAATACATAGAGTCACTATATCAAAAAGAATTAGCTAATGTTCAAAATTTTCAAAAGGTATCATATGACCAAGAACCAATGGTATTCCCCTAAGAACTTGATTGAACCTCAGCATAGTGATCCTGCTTGGTCACCTTAGAGCAGGTGGTGGGCTGGCAACGTCTTGTGTATGGGGTCCCCAGCCGATCTCCTCCCTCCCTGCCTTCCTCGGATGGCGGCTGTTTATGCTGGATGTGTGGCCAGAG
>NW_006408721.1:4123308-4131390 GCF_000296735.1 Chrysochloris asiatica | reverse complement strand
AAAAAAAAAAACAAAAAAAAAAAACAATGGTATTGAAGGAATAAGCCCAAGCAGCACTGAAGGAATTAGTGAAAAACAAGGCCCCAAGAACCGATGGCTCCAGTAACTGATGGAATACATACTGAAATGTTTCAACATTGATATGTTTCAACAAACCACTGCAGCACTAGAGGCACTCACTCATCTATATTAAGAAATTTGGAAGCAAGTTACCCAGTCAAACTATTGGAAAAGATCCATAATGTGCCCATTGTAAAGAAAGGTAACCTAACAGAATATGGAAATCATCAAACAATATCATTAATATCACACACAAGTAAAATTTTGCTGATGATAATTCAAGATGAATGCAGCAGTCAGGGAGCTGCCAGAAATTCAAGCCTGATTTAGAAGAGGATCTGGATTAAGAGCTGTCATTGGTGGCATCCGATGGATCTTGGATGAAAGCAGAGAATACCAGAAAGATGTGCTTTATTGACTATGCAAAGGCATTTGACTATGTATATCATAACAAACTATGCATAGTGTTGAGAAAAATGGGAATCCCAGAACACTTACTTATGCTCAGGAGGCAGCTGTTCAAACAGAACAAGGGGATACCAAATAGTTTAAAATCAGGAAAGGTGTGCACTAGTGTTATTATATTCTTTCACAGTACTTATTCAGTCTGTATGTTGAGCAAATAACCTGAGAAACTGGATTATATAAAGAAGAGTGTAGCATCAGGACTGGAGGAAGACTCCTTAATAACCTGTGATATACAGATGGTACAAATTTGCTTGTTGAAAGTGAAGAGGACTGAAAATACTTAATGATGACGTATGGATTGTACCTCAATGCAAAGAAAACAAAAAATCCTCATACCTGGATTAATAAATAACATGATAAATGGATAAAAGTTTGAAGTTCTCTAATACTTCATTTTATTTAGATTCACAACCAATGCTCATGGAAGCAGCAGTCAAGAAACCACGCAATACATTATTGCAGTAGGCAAATCTGGTACAAAATAAATCTCTTTAAAGTGCTAAAAAGCAAAGATGTCAGTTTGAGGATGGCTCAATACAAGTCATCGTATTTTCAATAATTTCATATGCATCTTGAAAGTTGGACTATAGTATAGTCCATTAAGTGTACACTAGCATTATAAAAAAAAAGTCTGTAATATTGTGGAAATTACCAAACTATGATAGAGATATGAAGTGAACACATACTACTGTAAAAATTGCAATAATTAACTTGATTGACACAGAGTTGCCATAAACCTTTAACTGGAAACTAGCAAAAAACAAAAAACCTCAATATCTTTGAAGCCCAATAAAGTGAAGTCCAAAATAAATGAGGCATGCCTGTAGTCAGACCCTTATAACGGTTCTAGAATGTTCAATAAACTAGCCACTTGTCACTTAAAAAGGAGCTCTGGTGGCTTAGTGGTTACAAGTCAGGCTGCTAACCTCATCATCAGCAATTCAAAACTACCACCTGTTCCATGGAAGAAAGATGAGGCTTTCGGCTCCCATAAAATTAATAGTCTCAGAAACCCTATACAGACAGGGTCGCTATGAGTCAGAACCAACTCCAAAGCACACTGCCACCACCACCAGTCACTTAAAAGATAACCTAAAATTAAATCAATTAACCTTAAATAAAATAGAAAATTCAGTTCCTTGGTCATAAATATCACATATCAAGTGCTCAGTAACCACATGTGGCCACTATATTAAACACTACAGAACATTTCTATCACTGCATCAGGCTCTACTGAACAGACCTAATCAAATATCTACAAAAGAAGATAGTTTGAATTTAGGAGCACACAAAGAGAATAGGGTACTTTCAGAGAACTCCAATAGATTTTACAAATACCTTCTTCTGATGCTCATTTCTTTCTTCCCTAGAAAGGGAAAAGATTCACCAGCCTAGGACAGGGATCAGCATACTTTCTCTGTAGATAGTCAGATAGTAAACATTCTAGATTCTACAGGTCAAGAAGCCAACTTAAAGACATTATGTAAGTACTTATATACCAATAGAGAAAATACATTGCTACTAAAATTGTACGAATGAAATTCAAATTTTTCATTTTGAACATTGGAATTTGAATTTCATAGAGTGGCCACATGTCATGAAATATTATTCTTTTCATCTTTATCCAGAAGAAAGAAATCATTTCCCTACAGCCATCACTTTCAATACGGTCTTCCAGCCTCCCAAACTGTGAGAGAATAAATAAGTTTCTGTTTGTTAAAGCCAAAGAAAGAAAGAAATATTAACCTTCTTTTTTGCTGTTGTTGTTTTCCAACAATTTTAAAATGTGACACCTTTTCTTAGCTACTGCATTGGGCCAAATTGAGCCTGTGGACAGTACTTTGTCTACCCCTGGCATAGGATACCAGAGGTACTACTCCCTGGGTAGAGAAGGAGATTGTAAGGTAGACAATCAGAAGTAGCCTGTGCTAATCAATTGGCTGGCTTCTCTCAGCAGCCAGTTTTTGAGAGATCATATGAAAACAAGATGGGTAGCTTGTGCAGGATATGTGGAACGCGTCCTTCAAGAAGCAAGAGTAACCTTTGACTCACTCTCTTAGATTTGGGAACTGTCATTCAAGAGGGGGATAATTCCACTTCCTCAATCCAAGGGAAGTTCCTTAGGGAAAGAAATAATCATTAAGACATGAAGAGGAAAACAAAGAATTATCCTCCTGGGTCAGCCCAGACTTCTAAGGAAGTTATGGAGGCTTCTCTGAAGAATTCTTAGAGATGGGGACTACAAGGGAGTATCTTAAAAAGTTGTGAGGGGGAGAGAAAGGAATAGCCAGAAATATCACCATAGAAAGCTTGTAAGTCTGTCTTATGCCTATAACTGATTGGAACACCTAAAATGGGGCTACAACGTGCCCAGTGAAGGAGGCTTCCTGTGGAATCTCTGCAATACATAAGACTATAGGTAGAATCGTGAACCTCAACCAGAATATTCTGAGGTGGGAAATTTCCACATGAAAGGACAAGCAGACCAGCCTGGAGCGACTAGAAGAACAGAAGATACTTGTTGAAAGAAAAACCAACAGGAAAAATAAAAAACAATAAAGGCAGTCCAACTGATTACTACAAGAACAAGCAAGTTGCTCGCCCAGGAGACATCAAGGCAAGTGGTCAGGTCCCCTCAGGGCAGACCCCCTTCCAAGACTAAGACTCAGTGGGAATACACAAGCAGACATGAGCTCTGATTGATGACCACATTTGTCACTGATAAGGGAAGGTGAGGGGAAAACAGCAATGAAGCTGCGAGCTAAGCCCTACAACATTCAATAGACTCCTGTGAACCCAGGTGGAAACCTGGTTGGCCAGCAGTGTGGCAAGACTTGGGGACTCTTGGTCCCAGAGTCAGTGACATAGCCACAGAGGACTAGAGTGGAGAGTGAAGCATCCAGCTGATAAGAACACCCACACTTGCAGGTTAACACCCACTTGACTTGGCTTCAATGACTAGAGGATCAGAGCTCAACTACAAGATGAAAGAAGAGGGGAAAAAAAGAGTAATCTGATACAATTTGATGAACTTGACCTACACCTATGGATGCAGTAGCTCAAAAGAGGGAACAAATCTTTACAGCAAGGATTATTCCCACCCCCTCCATACACAGAGTAGATAGGGATGGACAACTTGGACATTGGCTACCAAAAATGAGGGGCTACAAAGGCAAGAAGTGATTGGCTTACAAGCTTTCAAGAGGGAGCCTAGTTCCAGAGGGCACGGAGGAAGGTAGACTCTCCACTGAGTAGTTTCCAATCTGTCTGGGTGGGGCTAATGAAAGGAGATGGGGATAGGTCCCTTGTGGTACCATGGTAAATAATTGTTATCAGGACTGACTGTGAGGGTTGGAAATGTAAAGGTGGACATTTTGTAGCAAAAGGAGGGGAGTGATTGACTATGCAGTCCAGGAGCCAAGGTCCCTGGGACCATCAAGGGAGAACAGCAGAGTGCCAGACCCTACCCAGAGAAGCAGTGACACCAGAGATGGAGGCAGAAATGATGACATGGAGAGACGGAGCGGCTGGGGACTCTAGACCCAGAAAGAGAGAGGGGCTGTGTGCTGATGACCAGGGGCAGGTTTGCAGGGTATACCCTTTGGTTGGCTGATGATGTATGGAGGGGATTGTAATCATGGCAATGAAATGATATACTATAGGATGAATGTAAAGCTAATGTTCTCCTATGTAAACTATCATATAATTCACAATAAAACATTTAAAAACAAAAAACAGAACCTGTGAGTCTCTTCCCTGTCCTTACAGCCAATCCCCCTCTTAGTTACCTTCAAAGTAATCTCTAGAGAGAATTGGAGAGAGGAGAAGAATGAGAGAGAAAGAATATAAGCATTTGGATTACTTTGTGGGGGGGGGAAGGGGGAGCTATTTTTGTTTGCTTGTTTTTTGAGGAAGGAGGGAAGAATAGCATGAAACTGTGAGCAAGGAACAAGGTGATGGAATCAAGGGCATCAATTTGAAAGATGAAAGAATTGAGGACCACTGTTTGATGTAAAGAACATTCACTAGACTGGAAATGGGGCTACCAAGGTTTTTTGAAACCTTAGTCTTCTATGTAGTTTACATCACTTTGGTACCATATTTCTCTATATTTAAAATAGGGAAAATGATACTTTTCTCCTCCTGCTGGTAATAAAAAAAAAAAAGGAAAAGTAAAAAGAAATATCTAGATGTTTATTTTTTTACCTAAATTTTCAATTTGTCACCCATTCCTATCTCCTTTTCTCCACTGATGAAGTTTTCATCTCCCAATAAAAATGAATGTGCAACTGCTTCCCCTGAAAACCTGGGGTACCTATGTGTACTTTTATAAAAATTTGCACTATCCGCCTTCCTCAAAAAAGTAGAAATTCCACAAGAGTTGACATCTCATTCCTCTCTATAACCCAAGGTCTAGCATGTTTCTGGCATTTAGTAAGCATTGACTACAGAAGTGAATGAATTACTGGACATTCCATTTATTACCTCACGAAGTCTTTGAGTTAGATCAATATATTGGGAAAACAATAGGAGGTAGTGAGGATTGCGTCTGAGTTCATTCCCCATTTTACAAAACTCTGTGTTAGCCAAATCTAATACATCATCCTGCTATATTCAGCCTATAGACCTCTGGATTATAATTTACTAAATGTAGTACAAGTGATGTTATTCCCATTTACCAAGCACAAGATTAAGGAACATGTTCAAGTTCACACAAGAATCAAAGGCAAATACCCTGGTCTCCAGTCTCAGGCTACAGCCTTTATTCTCTTATATGCAGCTTATTAAGAGAGTTCTATCTTTAGAATATGAAGTCTACAGACTCTAAGGAAAAGAAAGCCAGGAAACTTCCCTGAGGGTAAGTAGACAGGCCTTCCTTGCAGTCATGGCCCTTCCCGACTTTTGGTACTCTACTCTTTGACCAATGTTGGCATTCCATCCTATGGTCCAGAGAGTGTAACCTACCTTGTGTGCAGACAAGGTTTAGATTAACAATAACAGATAGGCATCAACAAGGTAAACATGCAGGGAATGAAAATTACCTGGAAGCTGTTTGGTTCTTCTCAGATTTGGGAGGGAGGGGGCAGAGGCCTAGAACTCTAAGATATCATAGCCAATTCTAAGTTTCACATTACATAACTCATCCTTTTTCACAAACTGTCCTGTTTCCTTTAGTGCAACAACACTTTAGTAGGAATCAGAAGTTGATGGTCCTATGCATTTACTCAGGCTTAACAAGCTGGTCTGCATCACTCTAATTAACTTCAACATTTCCATCACCGTCATCATCCACATATTTCAGTTTACAACGTTTGTTTTTTACTGTGGATTAAATGAAGGTTTACAGAGCAGATCATCAGTGTTACGTTCAACAAATCATAGATTTTGTTTCATCTCAATGATTGCAATGCCCTCAATGCAGCATCACTTATCCTACTTGCTCCCTGTTTTTCCTATTTCCATTCTTCCTTCTTTCCTGACCCTTCTAAACGTTGTCATTTGGTAAATTCAGCTCTTTTGATCTCAAGTGATTGATCATTCTATGGTGTGCCTACTTCAGTAGTGTAGTGTCCCCCACTATACCCCTATTTATTGATTGGTTAAAAATTCAGCAATGAGATGAGTTCAGTTCCAGACCTGAAGGGGTTGAGGACTGATTCCACCAATCTCTATTTGACTAGTAAACCACATTTTCTCTCACTCTATCTAGGTCCTTCTAGAGTGATCCCTTCCAAAGCACTTGGTAGTGGTAGCCAGGCTCCATCTAGGTCTTCTGATGTTCACATGGTCCATCAGTCCATTGTACAAATTGTTTTCAACTGTCTTTAATTTTCATCCCTCTTCTTTCCTCTGGACAGGGAGAAACCAATTGCTGTGCCTTAGCTAGCTGATTATGAGCTTTTAAGACCTCAGTAGTTACTCACCAAATAGGATATAGAACATTGAAAAGTATATTCATATTCATATTCACTCTCTCATGTCAAACTGACAACAGTCCTGTGAAGACAGCTCTACTGTTAAAATCATAGGAGCTGAGATCACTGACTTGTCCTTAGGCTTTGAAGTTGACATTTTTGTAGTACGAAAGTCAAGACAGGGTCAGATAAGGTACTATTGGATACCTGGGAGACAAGGACCATTTAGAATAATTTTGTCTTTGATGGTCTTTTTTTGGGATCATCTTTTGGGTTCTTTTCTTTGTTTGATATAGAACATTAGTAATGAAGTTTATAATTAGAAAAGAGTAATCTCCCAAATTATTTTTTGTTAAACAAGACTAAGTAAGACCCAATGAGTCAAATCATATATGAAATAATAACAAATACATAGCAACAGTGATTAGCAATGTTGGTGTTTGATTTTGACTCATGAAGACCCAAAGTGTGCAGAGTAAAACTTCCACATAGTGTGTCCAAGGGTGGGACCTTTCAGAAATAGATCACCAGGCTTTGTTCCAAGGGCCTCTGGGGAGGTTATAATGGCCAACCTTTCTGTTTATCTTTGAAAAGTGTTCTTTGTAAATTTAATTTAGCCTCACAAGTACTTTTGAAGTCATTAAAATAATAATTATTTACATTTTGCAAATGAAGAAGACTCTCAATTAAATAACTCACTAGCTCACTACTGTCAGAAGCCAGACAAGGATCTAAATCTCCCAATTTTTGGACTAGTGTTCCTCCCCTGCACTGAGATATCCTGCTAGAGTTCTCCATGGCAATCTGGGGTATCTTAGAAACTTTCTGTGATATTATCATCAGAATAATAGACCTTTTTTCCCTAATGGGTGCATCTAACAAGGTTTTTTCTTGTCCTTTTATAAAAGTTAAATGAATATAATTATAAAGCAATAATCTAATGATTAGTAAACAATTTGACATTAATACTTGAAATGTGGATTTTCAGTGACTCTCCACTTTACCAATATGATTTCCTTTTCCAGTGACTGGTCCCTTCTCATAACATGTTCAAAATATGTGAGACAAAGTCTTGACATCCTCTCCTCTAAGGAGAATTATGACTGTACTTCTGCCAAGACAGATTTACTTCTTTTTCTGGCAGTCCATGGCAATTTCAATATTTCTCACTAGCACCATAATTCGAATGCATCAATTCTTCCCCAGACTCCTTTAATCATTGTCTAGCTTTCGCAATGCATTTGGGGTGATAGAAAATACCTCATACTGGTCAGGCCCAATTTAGTCAGGAATACCTTAGTCCTCAAAGTGACATCTTTGTTCTCCCAGCAGATTTGCCCAACCGAATTATTTGTTTGATTTCTTGACTACTACTTCCATGACTGGTATTGACCATTTCAATGGACTGGTATTGGCTATTTTGAATCTGACAACCACATGGTTTACTGTGCCAGGAATGACAAATTGAAGAGGAATGGTGTTGCATTCATCACAAAAAGAACATATCAAGATCAGTCATGAGGTACAACACTGTGTGTGATAGGATAATATCCATGTGCCTACAGGGAAGACCGGAGGAGTTCTTGTGTGGTGCGGTGGGTTAATGTGCCAGACAGCAAAGCCATTTGAACTGCAAGGT
>NW_006408721.1:4108526-4121052 GCF_000296735.1 Chrysochloris asiatica | reverse complement strand
TGTTTTGGAAGAAGTGCAGCCAGAGTGCTCCCTGGAGGCCAAGATGGCTAAACTTCATTTCTCATAATTCGGACATATTATCAGGAGGGACCAGTCACTGGAGAAGGATATCATGTTTGGTAAAGTGGAGGGTCAGAGAAAAAGAGGAAGACCCCCAGTGAGATGGATTGGCACAGTGGCAGCATCAATGGCCTCAAGCATGGCAAGGACCACATGATGTTCGTGCAAAACCGGGCAGTGTTTCTTTCTTTTGTGCATAGGGTTGCTATGAGTCGATACTGACTCAATGGCACCTAAAAACAATAGACTCCTCTACAGGGGTCCTGGTTTTGTAGTGGGTTATGTGTTGGGCTGCTAACAGAAATGTCAGCAGTTTGAACCCACCAGCCACTCTGCAGAAAAAAGATGAGGCTGTGTGCTCCCATAAAGATTGACAGTCTCAGAAATCCAAAGGGAAGTTCTACTCTGTCTTATGGGGTTGCTATGAGTTGGAATCAACTTCGTGGCAGTAGGTTTAGGTTTAGTCCCTTTTATAGAGCAATTTGGAGTTCTGGTGTGGCGCTGTGGGTTAATTCACTGGACTGCTAAGTCAGTTTGAACCACCACTCCTTGGAAACACTATACAGGATCGCTATGGTTCAGGAACTGACTTGACAGCACTTAACAACAGAGCAATTTGGGAACTCTGGTAGCAAAGTGGCTAAGAGTTTGGCTGCTAACAGCAAGGTCAGCTGTTCGAACCTACCAGCCCCTCCACAGGAGAAAGGCAAGGTGTCTACTCTCGTAAATTTTTTCATTGTATACAGAAAACTTAAATAGCCTTACTATGAGTCAGAACCTATTCCACGACACACAACCACCATCACCAGCCCCACAGAACAACTTAATATGAATCTCACAGAGTCCAGGTGTTTGCTTTTGAAAAGCTTCCCAAGTGTTTCTTATATAAAGCAAAGGTTGAAAGCCATAGATAGCAGTTTTACTTTCTTATTGCTGATATTCTGACTATGATTACCATCATTTATTTTCACATGCTTCAACATCAGTTAGGCTCTGTAGGGTAAGCCTTGGACTGGGAATCACAAGTTTGGCGGTTTGAGCCCACCAGCTGCTCTGCAGGACAAAGAAGAGGCTTTCTGCTCCCTTAAAGATTTACAGCCTCAGAAACCCTATACTGAGTGGTAACTATGAGTTGGAACTGACTCAATGTCACTTAACAATACACCAATTTAATTTTTTAAAAAGTTATAGAAACACGGGCACTACCCTCTGGATCCTGCAGCCCCTTTTAAAAAAAAAAAAAAATGTTATCTTGGTGGCCTTGGGCAAGGTTGGTTAGAAACACAAGGTCAGTAGTTCAAGATCACCAGCTGCTCCTTGGAAACCCTATACAGGGTCACAATGGGTTGAAACAGAGTTGATGGCACTTAACAACAACAACATGATAAAGAAATGGCACTTACGATAAATAAGTTTCTTTGAACATCTCAGCATAATTTTTCATTTTCCTCTACCAAACTATGGATTGAATTGCAATCTGAAAGTTTTATGTCAAATCATCAATCAAGTGGCTCTTTGGAAAACTCCCTGTATTCCTTCACCATCTGTAGAACTTGTAATAAGCACAAATTCAATTGTACTTTTCACATGTCCCTAAATATGTTTACATCAGTGTTAAGTGTCATTGAGTCAGTTCCATCTCATAGAGATTCTGTATAGGTTTCTGAGGCTGTAAATATTTATGGGAGCAGAAAGCCTCATCATTTTTCTAAGGAGTGGCTAGTGGGCTCGAATTACCCACCTTGTGATTTGCAGTCCAACATATACCCTATAGAACCACCCTATGCTCATGTGTACATTTTCTGTTGTTGTTAAGTGTTGTCGAGTTGGTTTCAACTCATAGCCACCCTGTTTAGGATTTCCAAGAAATGGTTGGTGTGTTTGAACCACTGACCTTGTGATTCAAAATGATCTTATGGTCCAGTGCTTTATCCCACAGCACTACACTGGGACTCTCAAGTTTACATTAGATTTGTATTATTCTTAGTTAATTTCAGACAAAAATAAAACAAACGTGGCTTTATTCCTCAGATGAGGCCCTAACCCAGAGTTAGGGATAGTTTCAAGAGCTGTTTGGTTTTGACGTGTTCTCTGTGTAGACTACGAACTCTATGCCATCCTGGACTATCAACTCCCTAGCAGAAGTGAGCTTCCTGAACCTTCTGAGGGACCTTTAGAACATGGCGAAGAACCCAGAGAGAGGCCAGATTAGTTCTGGGTAAAGGGAAGTGACTCCAAGAGAATATAGAGTTTATTCTTTCAAAAAGAAACCCCCAAATCTCTCATTTATAAGACTAAGTAAGACATCAGGAGTTATTCTTGTTAGAATCATACTCCAACTGCAAAGCCCAAAAGCAAGCCCTCTACCATCAAATCAATTCTGAATCATAATAAGCCCATGTGTTACACGGTTAAACCGTACTTACTATTTCCCAACATAATGCAGAAATGATCAAACAACAACATTAATATCACATACAAGTAAAAATATGCTGAAGATAAGTAAAAAATTGTTGCAGCAGTACATCAACAAAGAACTGATGAAAATTCAAGCCCAACTCAGAAGAAGATATTGAACAAGTGATATCATTGCTGATGTCAGTTGGATCTTGTTCGAAAGCAGAGAATATCAGAAAAATGTTTACGTGTGTTTTATTGACTACGCAAAGTCATTGAACTATGTGAATCATAACAAAATATGGATAACATTACAAAGCATGGGAATTCCAGAACACTTAATTGTGCTTATGTAGAATCTGTACACAGAATAAGAGGCAGTTGTTCAAACAGAACAAGGGATGTTTACTGCATGGTCAAAATCAGAAAAGGTGTGAGTCAGGGTTGTATCTTTTCACCATACTTATTTAATCTGTATGCTTGAAAAATTAATGCAAGAAGCAAGACTATATGAAAAGCAACTACGTGAAAAATAATATGGCATCAAGATTGGAGGAAGGATCACTAACAACCTGTGATACAGAGATGCCTTGACTTTGCTTGCTGAAAGTAAAGAGGACTTGAAATACTTACTGATGAAGATTATAATTCAGCCTTCAATATGGGTTATAGCTCAATGTAAAGAAAACAAAATTCTTGACAACTGGACCAATAGAAAACATCAATATAAATGGAGGAAAGATTACAGTTGTCAAGGAATCCAATTTACTTGGATATACAGTCAACACTCATGGAAGCAGTAGTCAAGAAATCAAATGCCATATTGACCTTGGCAAATGAAGACCTCTTTAAAGATGTTGCTTTGAGGACTAAGATGTGCTTGACCCAAGCCTTGATATCTTCAATTCCCTCATATGCATGTGAAAGCAGAACAGTAAGGAAGGCTGGATAAAAATTGATGCATTTGAATTAAGATGTAGGCAAAGAATATTGAAAGTACCATGGAATATCAGAAGAGCAAACAAATCTGTCTTGGAAGAAATACAGTCAGAATGTTCCTTAGACGTGGAGATGGTGAGACTGTCTGATCATCTTCAAGCATGCTATCAGGAGGGTCAGTCCCTGGAGAAGGACATCACACTCGGTAAAGTTGAAAGTCAGTAAAAAAAAGAACTCCCAAGGAGATGGATTGATCCAGTGGTTGCAACAATGGGTTGAAACATAGCAATTGTGAGGATGGCACAGAACCGGGCCGTGTTTCATTCCATTATGCATAAGGTTGCTATGAGTAGAAACTGACTCGAGGACATCTAAAAACAACAACCACGTCCCAAACAGCATATTATAATGAATTCTGTAGAATATCTTCCATCCAGATGATCAACAGTCTAGAAACTACTGCTACTAGGCAGGTTAGGGGCCTTATCAGTACTCCCAAGGTGCAAGGACTAATGTGGTTGTTGTTGTTGTTAGATGCTTCCAAGTCGATTCTAACTCACAGAGTCCCCATGTGGCAGAGTAGAACTCTCTCATAGTGTTTCCTTGGCTATAACCTTTACAGAAGCAGATTGCAAGGCCTTTCTCTCATGGGGCATCCAGGTGGGTTTGAATTACCAACCTTTAGTTTAGCAGCTGAATGCCTTATGTTTGTGCCACCAGGGATCCTTTAGGACAGACATCAGATTAGATCATAATTCTCAACTGAACAAGGCCATGATTGAAATGCTTCCTCATCTCCTGATGTAAAAGCCTCATTCTAGGCTTATTTTACATCCACTTTCTGCTAATACCTATCTCTTCTTTTCAAATTTCCTTCACTAGCAGGAATCTCCCCTACAGGCCAAACAGCAGAGAGAGATTTTGGAATCTTAAATTCTGTGGAGTGATGGCTGGTCTAGGGCCTATCTCCGGCCTCTGGCCATATTTGGCCTGGCCTACATCTTGTTCCTCCTCTAAATTAGGTTGACCTGACAGTTTTGCTTGAAGAAGGCATCTGCTAGTCTCATTAGTTATTTTCTCTAAGGTAAGAGCTGAGTTGGGTCCAGAGCTCTCAGTGTATATAAGGCAGAGCTCTGGTAGTGTAGTGGTTACGAATCGGGCTGCGAACCTTAAGGTCAGCGGTTCGAAACTACCAGTCGCTCCGTGGGAGAAAGATGAGGCTTTCTACTCCCGTCAAGATTTACACCCTCGGAAACCCTGTACAGGGTCACTATGGGTCGGAACCGACTCGATGGCACTTAACAACAACAACAACAAAATCATGCTAGGATTTCTAGTACTCAAGGCGTAAGATTGGATGGTTAACAAGAAACAACAGGAAGGGTTCTGAAGTTGGGCATGCGTCTGGGAGGATTTAGATGGGTTAGAGCATTTGGCATGGGTCCAGTCTTTCTGTGCTGGCTCTATCACAGTGCTTTCAGAAAACCCTGGCAGTAAAGGCCAGCCGATTCTAAGAATGGGGCTTGCTGTATCAGGAAACAACATTTGCCAGAGATGTGACCGAAGAAATTATTTTCTTTCTTTGTAAGTTTCTTGCTCTATGCTTCTCATTCTTTCTGTTTCCTCTCTGTTTTTCACTCTCTTTATCTTTTTCGCATAACAGTAAGTGATGAAATTCTCAGAAGTCTAGTGGCTTGGGGCCAACTCTTTTCCCCAAAGGCTTTGTCACTAATCAGTTAGCTGGAGTCCTGGTATAGCACTGCGGGTTAATGTGCTGGACTGCAAGCTCAGTTTGAACTACAGGTTGGTGGCTCAAGCTACCAGCGCTCCTTGGAAACCCTATACAGGGTCATTATGGGTTAGAACTGACTTGATAGCACTTTAACAACAGCAACAACAACAACAGTTAGCTAAGCTGTCCAGAAATGCAAAACAGCAGTCACAGAACCCCATTCTGAGTCTTTCACAGAAATTCGTACTGTTCAACGACCCAGGCTGTTCCCTTTTCCCCTCAGAGTCAGCCACCTTGTTGCCTCACAAAAACAGCCTCTCTCCCTGTCACATGACCTACAAGAACTCAGTAGTAGTGTGATATCATAAGCCAGCACATTTCAGCACTTGCAGGATCAACTATTGAGTTCTCTGGCACTTAAAACTGTTAGGTTCAGAACTGTCTCAACATAGAGCAAGGTGGTTACAGCTTGTGGCTGGAGCTCCCACAGTTGTACTCTGTGGTTATTTTGCCAGTTATGGGTGAACGTCAAACAGTTGAGAATTAGGGCTGTGCTTCAACAACCTCCGCAGTACTTTGAACGCTTCTCTTAACTTCATGAGTTTGCAGAAGGAGGCTGGCAAATGTTCAAGAACAGGCTGTCTCAGGAGATTTCCTGGACTTCCTCCTGCTGCTACCACTGCCACTGCCCAGGCTGCTGCCCCCCAGAAAAGCCTTTCTCATACCAAGTCAGCACTTCTGCTGCCAATTGTGGCAGAGGCCAGATGTGAGGAAGAGCATGAAAAGGCTAAATCATGAAGGAAAGCCATCTGTACCCTTCACTGTTGTTTTGTTTTATTTTAAGGGGAGGGGTAGCAAGAAACAGGATAGACTTAAAACTGTTAAAGTTCTGGGCAGGTTCATGTAAAGTTTGCAAAGAGGGCTCCCAGTGGCTCTGAAATCAGTCTTGCCATCCTAGAACTAGATACCCGGGTTTGCAGTTCTCTCAATCAGACATTTAGTTGGGAAAGTGTTGCACTGGTCAAAAGCCGATATCCACATGCTGTCTTAGGCTTTTGGTGGGTCATTAAAGTTTTCTTTCCAGTGCAAAGACAACTCATCCAACCTTCCTTCATGAATTTCATGTGTGAAGTTCATGTACATCAGAGAGTATATTCAAGAGAGTGTCCTATGTGAAAAGTGTCTTACACTGCCAAATCCAGGGCTGAATGAGATGTCTTTTTACTGGAGATAAAGTATTAATGACCCACCAAAAGTCTATATTGGGTTTCTGAGAGTAACTGGTGGTCACTATGAATCAGAATCTACTTGAACAGCATACAATAATCATTCATTTGCTCGTTGCCCATCTTTCCCATTACATAAGACCCATGAACATAAGGTTCTTGTCTCTACATCCTTGACAGAATCTGGCACGTAGTAGGAGTCTTAGTACGTATTTATAGAGTAATTGAACAATAGCTGATGATAAAACTAAGAAAAACTTGTTTGAGGGGTTTTCATAAAAATGACAATGAAATAAATGTTAAGCAGCATCTTTACAACCTTAATAACAAGGAATGTCAACACTTCTTATTTAGTGTCAGAGCCACTGAGAGCTTGAAACAGGAATAGATCTACCTGTAACTGAAATCTCCATGCTATTACGAGAGTCCATTATGCCAACCCTCAATAGAGTCAGATAATAGATTCCAATAAAACATTATTTTACATAGATATTATTTACATAGATATTCTAACCAGTCTGGATAACACAGAAGGAAACTCAGTAAATCAAGTAAAAGGTGGTACTCTGAAATCTTTTTGAAAGAAAGTATCTATTCTTATTGAATATACACATTGATATGATTAATAACATAAACAGGTATCTGTTGGGCCTATTAAACTACTTAAATAAACTTTTAAAATGAACTCAAATTTACTAAAGTTGTTGAAAATGGGGGGTTCTAGGAAGCATCTAATATGTATTTCATCAATATATATTTCATTCTATTTCATCCATTTTAAATGAGAAAGGAAAAAGTTGCCAAATATTATTTTAATTTTAGGATGTGTCTCAGAATCTATGAAATATGTTAAGAGCTAACAATTATTAAAAACTTACAAGGGTAGGTCAAAATGTTGTTTTTGTTGTTGTTAAGTGCCATCAAGTCAGTTCCGACTCATAGTGACCCTATTCAGGGTTTCCGAAGAGTGGCTGCTAGGTATGAACTGCCAATCTGTGGTCCAGTGCTTTTCCTATAGCAGTACATCAGGACTACAGGTCAAAAAGTAATACTACAAAGTCCTAGAAACCTTTATTAAGCAACACTATCAAAATGTGAAACTCTTGCTTTTTGTCATATACTTCATCTATGCCTACATACTTCAGAAGGCAGTATTTCCATTTCTCTTACCTTTCTCCCACAATATACCTGTCAATTTGCATGCTGTGGTGGTTGCTGTGATATGGGAATCTATGTCACTGGCATTTTAAATACCAATAGAGTCACTCATGGTAGACAGATTCAGCAGAGCTTCCAGACTAAGACAGACTAGGAAGAAGAAGAGGCACACTATTCTGAATATTTAGCCACTGAAAACATTCTGAATAACAGCAGAACATTGTCAGACATAGTGCCAAGATCAAAACATTATGAACAGCACCAGAATATTGTCAGATATAGTACCAGAAGATAAGCCCCTCAGCTTGGCAGACACTCAAAATATAACTAGGAATAGTCATTAACCTTAATGACATGAGTGGAGTAAACCTTTTGGGATAGTCATTTGCTGAGGGAGCACAACTCAAAATGAAGAGAAGCAGCTGTAAATATCAGTTAATAATCAAAACAATGAAACGTACAAAATGTGAATCTAAGAAAACTGAAAGTTGTCAGAAATGAAATGGAATGCATAAAGATCAATATCTTAGGTGTTAGTGAGCTGAAATTGATTGGACTTCACCATTTGGAATCTGACAATCATATGGATTACTATGCCATGAATGACAAATTCAAGAGGAATGGTGTCACATTCATCATCAAAACTAACATTTCAAGATCTGTCTTGAAGCATACTACTGTCTGTGATAGGATATTGTCCATATGTCTACAAGGAAGACCAGTTAATAAAACTATCATTCAAATTTACTCACCAAAACACTAAAGCCATTAACGATGAAACTGAAGAATTCTACCAGTTTCTTCAATGTAAAATTGATCAAACATGCAATGAAGACATACTGATAACTATTAATGATTGGAATGTGAAGGTTGGAAACAAAGAGAAAGCGTCAGTAGTTAGAAAATATAGTCCTGGTGATAGAAATGATGCTGGAGTCTGCATGATAGAATTTTGTAAGACCAATGACTTATTCAATGCAAATACCTTTCTAAAGCAACCCAAAAGGTGTCTATACACATGAATTTCACCAAATAGAACACACAAGATTGACTACATCTGTGGAAAGAAATGGTGGAAAAGTCAATATCATCAGCCAAAGCAAGGCCAAGGGCTAACTGTGAAAGAAATAATCAACTGTTCATATACAAGTTCAAGAAAAAGTTGAAGTCCAAGAAAGCCAAAATATTACCTTGAACATATTCCACCTGTATTTAGAGACCGTCTCAAGAACCAATTTGATGCATTAGACACTAATGATTGAAGACCAGAAGAGTTGTGGGATGATATCAAGAACATCATACAGGAAGAAAGCAAAAGGTCATTACAAATACAGGAAACAGAGAAAAGATTAAAATGGATGCCAGAGAAAATTTGAAACTTAATGTATGGCAGAAATGAGCAAGTAAAAGAGCTCAACAGAAAATTTCAAAGGGCAACTCTCCAGAAGACAAAGTCAAGTATTATAATATCCCCAAAGACCTGAAATTAGAAAACCAAAAGGGAAGACTGTGCTGAGCACTTCTCAAGAAGAAAGAACTGAAGAAAAATCCAAGCCTCTATTTACAACAGAAAATAATTCTGTGGATAAAAGATTGAATGATGCAGAAAGCATGAAAAAATAGATGTAATGTATATAGAGTTATTGTACCAAAAAGAAATGGTCTATGTCCAAAGATTTCAGGAGGTGGCATAGGATAAAGCACCAATGGTACTGAAGGAAGAAATCCAAGTGCATTGAAGGTACTGGCAAAACACAAGGTTAAAGGAATTGATGGGATACAAATCAAAATGTTTCAAAAACTGATGCAGGACTAGAGGTGCTCACTCATCTATGCCAAGAAATTTGGAAGACAGATACCTGGTCTACTGATTGGAAGAAATTCATATTTATGCCCAGTCAAAATTGACATGAGCCAACAGAATGTGGAAATTATCACATAATAGTACTTCATTAATATATGAAAGTAAAATTTTTCTGAAGATAATTTTTAAATGAATGTAACAGTACATTTACAGGGAATTGCCAGAAACTCAAGCCAGATTCAGAACAGGATGTAGAATGAAGGATATCACTGATGAGGTCAGATGGATCTTGCCTGAAAGCAAAGATACCAGAAAGCTGTTTACTTGTACTCTATTGACTATGCAAAGACTTTCAACTATGTGGATTATGGCAAGCTATTAATAACATTGCAAAGAACTGGCACTTCAGAACACTTAATTGTGCTTATGAGGAACCTGCACATAGAACAAAAGACAGTTGTGCAAACAGAACAAGGAGATACTGAATGGTTTAAAATCAATAAAGGTATATGCCAGGGTTGTATTCCTTCAATGTATTTATTCATTCTGTAGACTGGGCAAATAATTAGAAAACCTGGGTTATATGAAGAAGAATGTGGCATCAGGTTTGGAAGACTAATTAACAACCTGCAATTTGCAGATGATATAACCTTGCTTGCTGGAAGTGAAGAGTACTTAAAATATTTACTAATGAAGATCAAAGACCACAACTTTCAGTATAGATTGGACCTCAATGTAAAGCAAACAAAGATCCTCACAATTGGACCAATAAATAACATTATAAATGGAAAAAGATTGAAGTTGTCAAAGACTCCATTTTTCCTAGATCCACAATTGATACCTATGGAATCAGCAGTCAAGAAATCAAATGATGTATTGCATTAGGCAAATCTATTGGACAAGACCACTTTAAAATTCAAGATCAAAGGTATCATTTTGGGAACTAAGGTGTTATTGACCCAATTCATAGTACTTTCAACAGCCTTACATACATGTGAATGTTGGACCAGGAATAAGGAAAACTGCAGAAAAATTGATGGATTTGAGTTATGGTGTTGGAGGTGACTATTAAAAGTACCATGGAAGATATCTACACTCCCAATGAAAGAGCACCAAGATATATAAAGTAAACCCTACTAGAATTCAAGAAAGAAATAGACAAATCTACAATTATAGTGGGCGATTTTAATACACAACTTTCAAAAAGGGATAGAACAACCAGAAAGAAACTCGACAAAGTTACAGAGGAACTAAACAGCACAATCAACCAACTTGACCTAATAGATGTGTACAGAGCATTCAGGCCAACAACAGCACAATACACATTCTTTTCCAGTGCACATGGAACATTCTCCAGAATTGATCATGTGTTAGGTCACAAAGGAAGCCTCCATAAATTTACAAACATCAAAATACTACAAAGCCTCTTTTCAGACCACAATGCCATAAAACTAGAAATCAACAATAAGAAGACCAAAGAAATAAAGTTAGATACATGGAAACTGAATAACACCCTGCTGAAAAGTGACTGGATAATAGAAGAAATTAAATGTGAACTCACAAAGTTCCTAGAAACAAATAAGAATGAAAAGACAACATACCAAAATCTTTGGGACACAGTGAAAGCCATGCTGAGAGAACAATTCATTGTGATAAATGCACACATCCAAAAAGAAGAAAGAACCAAAATTAACACATTAACACAGCATCTCAAATAATTAAAAACAGACCAACAAAGGGAACCTACAGTCACACACACAAAAGAAATAATAAAAGTTAAAGCAGAAATAAATGAGATAGAAAACAGAAAAACTACAGAAAGAATCAACAGGACAAGAAGTTGGTTCTTTGAAAGGATTAATAAAACTGACAAACCATTGGCAAACCTAACAAAAGGAAAGAGTGAGAAGATGAGAATAACACACATTAGAAACCACGTGGGCAATGCCACAATGGAATCAAAGGAAATCAAAAGGATAATAACAGAATACTATGAAGAATTGTACCTCCAACAAATTTGAAACCCAAATGAATTAGAAAAACACGACCTACCTAAATTTACACAGAGTGAAGTAGAACACTTGAACAGACACATAACTAAAGAAGAAATGATCAGGTCATCAAAAAAACTCCCAATCAAAAGAAGTCTAGGCCCAGATGGCTTCACAGGTGAGTTCTACCAAACATTCAGGGAAGTTCTACCAATTAAAATTATGCCAGAATATAGAAGGGGATGGAAAACTTCTTAATACATTTTATGAAGCAAGCATAACCCTAATTCCAAAACCAGGGATGGATATCACTAAGAAAGAAAATTATAGACCAACATCCCTCATGGATTGGCCAAGTAGCAATATCGATGGATTCAAGCATGGCAACAATAGTGAGGTTGACCCAGGATGGGGCAGTGTTTTGTTCTGCTGTGCATAGAGTTGCTATGAGTCGGTACCCATGCGATGGCACGTAACAATAACAATCTCTCATGAACATAGATGCAAAAATTCTCAACAAAATCCTAGCCAACAGAATCCAGCAACACATCAAAAAAAAAAAAAAAAAAAACATCATGACCAAGTGGAATTCATATCAGGAATGAAAGGATGGTTCAACACCAGAAAAATGATCAATGTAATCCACAGTATAAATAATTGTCGGGGACCTGCCTCGACAGGGAAGTTTGGTTCACGAAGTAGGAAGATCTGGCGGTGAAAGAAATAGAAAAAGAATAGACACAAAGACTCAACAAGAGAAAAAAAGAGACACTCCGAGACCACAGTGGATGCAAAACTGGCAGGGGCAGACCCTGCATTGCAGGCAGCATCGCACTGCAGGCAGTAAATGCATACAGCATTCAATCTGCATTCGTCTATTATTTTTTCAGGGAGGGATTTTGGTTTTAATATTGTACATGGATATCAAGAGCTCATATATTAAGATAATATCAAACATAACTGAATAACTTGATAAAGAACAGTTTTGACATGCTTGCCAGGTGGCCAGAGCTTGTTCCTCAAAGAGATTTGTTCCCAGGACCTTACACACTGCCAACACAGTGGAGACATTATGAGAGGCACATAAGAAACCATTTTCTCAGAAGCTACAATTACTGGAGTCAGAATCATAGAATGAATAATAAGACCAAATAAAATTATACAGACGTAGCCCACCAGTGAGTTCACAAAAACCAATGAACCCGGGATGTCAGGAGGT
>NW_006408721.1:4106319-4108426 GCF_000296735.1 Chrysochloris asiatica | reverse complement strand
TGACAACAACAACAACAGGGAAGCCCAGTTAATACCACTATTATTCAAATTTACGCACCAACCACTAAAGCCAGTGAGGATGAAACAGAAGAATTCTATCAACTTCTTCAATTTGAAATTGATCAAACATGCAATCAAGATGGATTGATCATTACTGGTGATTGGAATGCAAAGGTTGGGAACAAAGAGAAAGGACCAGTAGTTGGTGATAGAAATGATGCTGGAGATCGCATGATAGAATTCTGCAAAATCAATGATTTGTTCATTTCAAATACCTTCTTTAGACAGTACAAGAGACAATGATACACATGGACCTCACCAGAGGGAATACTCAGAAATCAAAGTGACTGCATCTGTGGAAAGAGACAATGGAAAAGCTCCATATCACCAGCCAAAATAAGGCCAGTGGCAGATTGTGGAACAGACCATCAATTACTCATACAAATTCAAACTGAAGCTGAAGAAAATGAAAACAAGTCCACGAGAGCCAAAATATGACCTTGAATATATCACACCTGAATTTAGAGATCATCTGAAGAACAGATCTAATATATTAAACACTAAACACTGAAGACCAAAAGAGTTGTGGGATGACATCAAGAACATCATACAGGAAGAAGCAAAATGTCATTAAGAAGACAAGAAAGAAGGAAAAGATCAAAATGGATGTCAAAAGAGACACTGAAACTTGCTCTCCAGCATACAGATGTTAAAGCAAATGGAAGAAATGAGGAAGTACAAGAGTTGAACAGAACATTTCAAAGGTCAGCTTGAGAAGACAAAGTAAAATATTACAACAAAATGTGCAAAGATCTGGAATCAGAAAATCAAAAAGGAAGAAGAACACACTTAGCATTTCTCAAACTGGGGAAACTGAAGAAAAAATTCAAACCTCGATATTCATTATTGAAGGATTCTCTGGGCAAATTATTCAATGATGCAGAAAACATCAAGAGAAGATGGAAGGAATACAAAGAGTCACTGTACCAAAAGGAAATAGTTGATGTTCAACCATTTCAAGAGGTAGCATAAGATCAAGAACCAATGATGTTGAAGGAAGAAGTCCAAGGTGCATTAAAGGAATTGGCAAAGAACAAGGCACGAGGAACTGATGGAATCAAAATGGAAATCTTTCAAGAAAGTGAGGTGGCACTGCAGGCACTCACTCATCTATGCCAAGAAATCTGTAAGACAACTATCTGGCCAACTGATTGAAGAGATCCCTATTTGTGCGCATTCCAAAGAGACGTGACCCAATGGAATGTGCAAATCATCGGACAATCTCTTTGATATTCCATGCGAGTAAAGTTTTACTAAAGGTAATACAGAAATGGCTGCAATCATACATTGACAGAGATCTTCCAGAGGTTTGAGCCAGATTCAGAAGAGGCTGTGGAACAAAGGATATCATTCCTGATATGCAATGGATCTTGGCTGAAAGCAGAGAATATCAGAAAAATATTTACCTGTGCTTTATTGACTACGCAAAGGCTTTTGATTGTGTGGATCATGACAAGCTACGGACAACATTGCAAAGTATGAGTATTCCGGAACAGTTAATTGTGCTCATGAGGAATCTGTACCTGGACCAAGAGGCAGTTCAAACAGAACATGAGAACACTGAATGGTTTAAAATTAAGAAAGGTGTGCGACAAGGTTGGATTCTTTCACCATACTTATTCAACCTGTGTGCTAAGCAAATAATCTGAGAAGGTGGGTTCTATGAAGAAAATCGTGGCATCAGGATTGGAGGAAGATTCATTAATAACCTGCGATAAAATGATACAACCTTGCTTGCTGAAAGCAAAGAAGACAAAATATTTACTGATGAATATCAAAGACTACAGCCTTCAGTATGGATTGCATCTCAATGTAAAGAAAACAAAAATCCTCACCACTGGACCAATAAACAACATTCCTACCAATGGAGAAAAGATTGAAGTTATCAAGGACTTCATTCTTCTTGGATCAACTATCAACACTCATGGAAGCAGCAGTCAAGAAATCAAAGGACATACTGCATTAAGCAAATCTGCTGTACAATACCTTTTTAAAGTGTTGAAGAGCAAAGATGTCAACTTGAGGACTAAGGTGCACCTGACCCTAG
>NW_006408721.1:4094707-4106219 GCF_000296735.1 Chrysochloris asiatica | reverse complement strand
TGAGAAAGAAAAGAACCACGTGATCATATTGATTGATACAGAAAAGGCATTTGACAAGATCCAACATCCATTCCTGATAAAAACACTCAACAAAATAAGAATTGAAGGGAAATTCCTCAACATAATTAAGAGCATATATACAAAACCAACAGCCTACGTTACTCTCAATGGGGAGAAACTGAAATCCTTCCCTCTACAAACAGGAACCAGACAAGGATGCCCTCTGTCACAACTTCTATTCAATATTGTGCTGGAAGTCTTAGCCAGAGCTATAGGGCAAGATATGAAAATTAAAGGCATCCAAATTGGCAAAGAGGAAGTAAAACTCTATTTGCAGATAATATGATCCTATACACAGAAAACCCCAAAGACTCAGTGAAAAAGTTACTAGACCTCATAGGAAGATTCAGCAAAGTGGTAGGATATAAGATCAACATACAAAAATCAGTTGGATTCTTCTATAGTAACAATGACAGCATTGAAAAGGACATTAGGAAAGCAATACCATTTACAATAGCTGCCCAAAGGATAAAATATTTAGGAATAAATGTAACCAGAGAAACAATGGACTTATACAAAGAAAACTACAAAACACTACTATAAGAAACCAAAAGAGACTTACAAAAATGGAAGAATGTACCATGCTCCTAGAAAGGAAGACAACATTGTGAAAATGTCATTACTGCCCAAAGCAATTTACACATATCATGCAATCCCAATCCAGATTCCAACTGACATTCTTCAAAGAGATGGAAAAAACAATTACAACCTTTATATGGAAAGGGAAGAGACCCAGGATAAGCAAAGCACTGCTTAAGAAGAAGAATAAGGTTGAAAACCTCTCACTCCCTGACTTCAAATTTACTACATGGCTACAGTGGTCAAAACAGCTTGGTACTGGTACAATAAAAAATACATTGATCAATGGAACAGAATCGAGAATCCAGAAATTAACCCATTCACATACAGCCAACTGATTTTCAACAAAGTGCCTATGTATATTGCACAGGGAAGATATAGTCTCTTCAACAGATGGTGCTGGCAGAACTGGAAAGTAGTATGCAAAAGATGAAACAGACCACAACCTCACCCCTTATACAAAAACCAACTCAGCATGGATTAAAGACCTAAATGGGAATCCCAGAATTCTAAAGACCATCAATGAAAGAATAGGGACAAATGTGAGGACCCTAATACAGGGCATATACAGACTACCAAACTTTTTGAAAATTACACAAACAAAAGTGGACAAAATAGATGATTGGGACATATTGAAAATTTAAAAAATATGTGCATCAAAAGACTTAACCAAAAAAATAAAAAGGGAACCCACAGAATGGGACAAAATATTTTGCAATGACACATCAGACAAGAGACTCATTTCTAAAATATATAGGAAACTACAACACCTCTACAAGAAAAACACAAATAACCCAATTAAAAAAAGGGGGCACAGGACATGAACAGACACTTCACCAAGGAGGAAATCGAGGCAGCTAACAAATATATGAAGAAATGTTCGTTTCCAGGGTATATGGGATGGGGTGAGGGGAGGAAGGGGAAGGTGGAATACAAGATAATAAGTAGACACAGGATAGCTTGGGTGCTGCAGGGAGGGGTAATACACTAGAAAGGGAAGGGGAATGGGAGAATAGTTAGGTAGGCTTGCATGGGCTAAGTGGGACAGAGGCAAATAATGATGCATGCACAACCTTGGAACAACAGGGGCTCTGGGATATAGGGAGTAAGGCATGGTTTGAATGGGTAAAAGAGGGGAAATAATGTTAAGATGCTTGGCTGTCTTTTGAATCTTGGTTTCCCTTACCTACTATTGTAAAATAGACTCTTGAAGGGGAGAGAAAGGAATAGCCAGAAACATCACCACAGAAAACTTGTAAGTCCATCTTCAACCTATAACTGATTGGAATACCTAAAATGGGGCTAGAACTTGCCCAGTGAAGAAGGCTTCCTGCATAGCCTTTGCATTGCATAAGACCATAGGCAGAATCCTGATCCTCATCCAGAAAATTTTGAGGTGGGAAATTTCCACTGAAAGGACAAGCAGAGCAGCCTGGGAAGGTCAGGAAAAACAGAAGATACTTCTTGAAAGAAAGACCAGCAGGAAAAATAAAAAACAATAACAGCAGTCTGATTGACAACTACAAGAACAAGCAAGTCGTTTGCCTGGGAGCCATCAAGGCAAGTGGTCAGGTCCCCTCAGGGCAAACCCTCTTCCAAAACTAAGATTCAAGGGGAATACAAGAGCAGGCATGCGGTCTTGCTGCTGAGTGCATTGATGACCGATAAGAGGAAGTGGAAGAAAAATAGCAATGGAGTTGTGAGCTAAGTCCAACCACATTCAATAGACTCCTGTCAACCTGGGTTGAGACATGGTTGTCCAGCAGTATGGCAAGACCTGGGGACTCCTGGGACAGGGACAGGGACATGGCCACAGAGGACTAGAGAGAAGAGTGAAGGGTTTGGCTGATATGAAGTGAAGGGAGATGGACAAGAACACCCATACTTGCAGATAGTACCCATTTGTCCTGGATTCAATGGCTGGATGACTAGAACTCGACTACAGGAAGAAAGAAGTGGAAAAAAGAGTAATCCGCTACAATTTGATGAACTTGACCTATGCTTATGTATGTAGCAGCTCAAAAGAGGGAATGAATCTTTACAGTGAGCACCATTCCAACCTCCTCGGTACACAAGGTTGACAGGGATGGGCAACTTAGACACTGGCTACCCAAAACGGAGGGGGTGGGGTGGGGTGGGAGGGGCTGGAGAGGGCTACAAAGGCACGAAGTGACTGGCTTACAAGCTTTCAAGAGGGAGCCTAGTTTCAGAAGGTACGGCGGAAGGTAGAATCTTCACTGAGTGGTTTCCAACCTGTCTGGATGGGATGGTGAAAGGAGATGGGGATAAGACTCTCGTAAAAAAAAAAAAAAAAGGAAAAAAAAAATTTTAAGTACCATGGACTGCTAAAAGAACAAACAAATCTGTGTCTGCAGAAGTACAGCTAGAACGCTCCTTAGAAGCAAAGATGGTGAGACTTCATCGCTCATACTTCTGACATATCACCAAGAGGGACCAGTTCCTGGAGAAAGACATTTTCCTAGAGAAAGGTCAGTGGAAGAGGAAGACGCCCAGCAAGATGGATTGGCACAGTAGTAGCAGCAATAGGTTCAAATATAACAACAACCGTGAGGATGGTGTAGAACTGGGCAATGTTTCATTCTGTTGTACACAGGGTCAGTATTAATCGGCATCAACTCAGTGACACCTAACAACAACAACAAGACAAATATGGGAGTACGGTAGCTCTGTATTATAAGCAGTGGATTGTGAACCACGAAGTCAGTGGGTTGAACCCACCAATCACTCCATGGGAAAAAGATGAGGCTTTTCACTCTCGCAAAGATGGACAGCGTTAGAAATCCTATTCAAGGTCTCTATGAGTTGTAACAGATTTGATGGTACTTAACAACAACTTAAGACAAGTATATTACTAAGAGAATTTGTCTATAGTCATCTACTGATCACAGACACATATTTAAATATGTTTTGGTTGGAATAAACCAGTGTATGTATGATCTCAAACCCTACTATTGATAATTCTTCTTGACTTATGTTCATATTATAATTTAGGCACTACGCTAAGTGTTTTACATAAATGCTCTCTATTATCCCCTAACAAATACACTGGGGTTAGGTAACTTTATGGACTCCATTTTGCAAATGGTGAAGCTGACATCTGGTTACCCAAATTTACAAAACTGGTACATGGCAGAGTGCCAAAGTAAACTCAGAATTGTCTGACCCTGAGCTCCTGGCTACAATAAGACTTTCTTCTGTCTTATTTCCCCCATTACTTTTCTTAGTTACATGTTCTTAGTTTAGTGTATGGATTCTCCTTCCTATAAAGGTTATGACTATACCTAAAAGCCAGTCAGTCAGTTTGGTGGTGGTGATGGTGGTGTGCCATGGAGTCAACTCCAACTTGTAGAAACCATGAACAGGTTTTCCAAGGCTGTAAATCTTTACAGGAACAGAAAGCCTCACCTTTCTTCTGCATAATGGCTGGTAATTTTGAACTACTGACCTTGAGTTTAGCAGCCTGAACTGAGTTCCTTAGTTAGTCAGTTTAGATGTGCATAAAAATTAGGAACAACTTGATTGAGGTTTTATTCTCCTTAGAGGAAATGTATAAAACCCTAAGCACCTATTTTCTTTTTCATTAGAATTTCAATGACAATTTATTTAGCCTGCCAGAAGCATTCCTAAAGGACAACATTCCTTGAACTATATCACTAAGTATTAGAGCAATATATTAAGGGAAATGATCAGTTAAATCCACAGTCAACTAGCTCACTGTTCACAGAGAATACAGAAGAAAATTTTAGTCCCAGCTTTTTTCTAAATGATGAAAAATTTCAAATGGTGATGTTGTTGTTAAATGCTGTCAAGTCAGTTCCAACTCCTAGTGACCCAGCATTGGATTTCTGAGGAGTGGCTGGTGGGTTTGAACCTCCGACCTTTCAGTTTTAGCAATTCAATGCTTATCCTACAAAATTTGATCCTAGCACCATTTCTGTAACCAAGCATATATTTGCCATTAATTGATCCCTCCTCTTTGTTTACAACTTTTGAATTCCAATCAACTTTTATAAACAGGAATCCTGGAGTCCAAAGGATTAGCTCCATTCCTGGCTCTTCTGGTTTGATGATAGTGAGACCTTCTCCACCATACTTCCTATGATCTGTCTGACCTGCTCTCCTCTCTCACTATCTCTCTGATCCCTTCTTCTGTTCCTCCCTCATCTAGCTCCAACCACACAGGCGCTTTTACTATTTCTAGGTCATGCCAGGTATGCTCTTACCTCAAGACCTTTATAACTACTGTTTTTTGTGTAAATAATGTTCTTCCTCAGACAACCAAACAGCTTGCTCCCTCCTTTTCTTCAGCTCTTTTCAACTCTTCTCTGTCCACTTTATCTAAAACGTCACTCCCCAACTGACATTTCACATTATTCTTGCCTTCCTATATCTCTTCTCCCTGCCCCTTATCACTTCAACATTCAAAGTCCATCTCAGAAAGTGGAAAGAGAAAAGATACCTAAGAAAGTGCAGTAAAACAACAGCAACAACAAGAAAACCTACAGGGGAATGGAAACTATGGTAATGGAAGTTGGTGACAGTTGAACAATACAATTGATATAGTTGGTTTCACTGAATTGTACAAGTAAAAAATGTTAGATTGCCAAATGATGTGTTACCTATATTTCTACAAAAATAAAAAATTGTTAAATTTGTAGTGTTTAGCACTTGTATTTATGACATACAATAAGAGAGAATAAAATTCTGATCAAAAGTGGAGTAAGACTAATGAAAATCAGAAAGGTGACAGAAAGGATACTCACCTATATAAACAAAGGGACTTTCTATTAATATTTAAAGAATGAAAAAACACTCCTATAATAAAACACAAACCCAGATTCTTGGAGGAAATTAAGGCTAACATAGAAAGATCAGAGTGGAAAACCAGTAGAAAGAGGGGAGGCATATAGAGTTCAGGAGAAGTATCAGAGAGTGAATAGCAAACTAAGCACTGGATTGTGGACCACACGGGCAGGGGTTCTATATGGAAATTTCTATATCAGAATGTAAAAACAATCATATGACTTTTATATAGTTTTATTGAACAGTAGTAAACCCTGATTATATGGGACAGTAAGTGTTGGGCTGCTAACTGCAAAGTCAGTGCTTCAAACACATTAGCTACACCTTGGGAGAAAAATGAAGCTGTTGACTCCTGTAAAGATTTACATGAGCAGAAATCCTATGGAGTAGTTCTACTGTGTCCTATGAGTTCACTATATGAAGTAGAATAGACTTGATGGCAGCAAGTAGTGTTGAACAGTGGCTAGTGACAGCAACATGGCCAGGGAAGGTATGCTTTTCCAGATTTAATGAACCTAGTAAAAATAACACATCTTAGATATACATGAACTTAAGAATGGAAGCCCAAAAGATAGCATTGAGGGAAAGGTCAAAGATAAGAAAACTAATAGTAGCAACATGGCTGGTGGGAGAATAATACTGCCCTAGTGTGGCACAGAAAATACAGATGCAATGAGAAATTGCATTCAACTGTCTGAAAATCTATTGCAACTCACATTTTAATTTTTTTCCCTAAGAACAGAACTTCTGCTGAATTCTTTTGTTGCACACAAAATTGAGGAAGCACGAAGCAAGGATGGTGAGACTTCATCTCATGCACCTTGGACATGTTATTAGGAGACACCAGTCCCTGGAGAACTGAATGAAAAAAAAGACTCTCAAGGACATGGGCTGACACAAGGATAGGAACAATGGGCTCAAACACAGCAATGATTGGGAGGATGATGCAGGACCAGGCAATGTTTTGTTCTTCTGTGCATAGTGTCACTATGTAGTGGAACTAACTTGATGGCACCTAACAGAGACAACAACAATTCTTCACTTAACTAAGGACTCATCAGAATTGCAGACATGAGGAAAACTTTAGGAAGAAATAACCATGATAGCCACAACTTCCAACAGCCAAGTACATGGCAAGGTGTGCACATGCAACTTCTGAAAGTCAAAGTTCAGAGAAAAGAGAACAGTGGGTCCTATGGTCAGAAATGGATTCAACCAAATCAACTACACACACACATCATGTGCCATGAACATTCTACAGGTAGGAATATAGGAGTAAATACTGCAAAGCTCCTGCCCTCATAGACCTTGAACTTTAGTTGGGTGCAGAGGAGAGCAGAAAGCACATATACAAGTATATATAATATGAGAAAGTCATAGTGTTATTTAAAAATAAAGCAGGTTCATCAGATAAATAGGCAATTCTTGAACTAGAGCAGGAAATAGGCAAGGTAAGCCTGAAGAATCTGATAGTTTTAGAAACTAGGGAAGTGTTAAACAAACAAAAACCCCTGCCTCATAGGGTTATTATGAAGATTAAGTGAGCTAATATGTATCCTGGTGTGGCACTATAGGATAAGGACTGGATCAAGTAGTTCAAACTCACCAACCACTCCTCAGAACCCCTATACAGGGTTGCTGTGAGTTGTAAATGACTCAAAGGCACTTAACAACAACAGCAGTGACATGTGTAAAGCACTTAATATCCCTAAGCATGTTAAGTGCTTTATTTATACTAACTTTGTTAATATATTAATCAGCAGAAGATCTGAGGGAGAGAGGAAAGTGCTGTACAAGTACTTGGCTCCCATATTATAGATTTCAAAGAGAAGAGTGCTAATGGCTTCAATTGTTTTTAAAGGATTTCTTACAGAGAAGAGACTGTAGTGGAGTGTCATGGATTGACTTGTGTACCCCCACCCACCCAAAATAAGTGACAGCTTGGCTGGGTCAGAGGTTTATAGTTATAAGGAATTAATGTGACAGTCATGTGCTGACCCCCATGATGTGATCTTAGTGATAAATCAATAAGAGGGTTAAGAGTAAGATATAACACCCTTAGTGCCATTACAAACTTGATCTGATGTATGGGGAGTTCCCCTGAGGTGTGGTCTACAACACCTTTTATTTATAAGAGATGAAAGAAGAGAGAAATAAACAGAGATCACAGGCACATACTACTACCAAGAGAAAAGAGCCATTAAGTGTAATGTATCCTTTGGTCAAGGGGTCCCTGCCCTATGAAGCTTCTAGATCCAGGGAAAGATTTCAGCCCAAGCACATAGATATCACCAATGAGTGCTGGGTCTACAGATGTTGAAAGGAGACAGGGACTTTTTTCCAGAGATAGTGCTCTGAATTCAGACTTCTAGCCTCCTAAACTGTGATGGAATAAATCTCTGTTTGTAAAAGCCAGCCACTTATGGTATTTCTGTTATAACTACTGCTGTTGCTATGTACTGTCAAGTTGGTTCCAACTCATAGTGACCTTGTATTGGGTTTCCAAGGCTGCAAATCTCAATTGGAGCAGAATGCCTCATTTGTCTCCATGGAGTGGTTGGTGGGCTCCAATCATCAACTTTGTGGTTAACAGTCCAGTGTTTATCCTACAGTGGCACAGTGTTCTGTCACAACAGCCCTAGATAACTAAGACAGAGGACAAGAGGATGACTAAAAGGTCAATCAAGAGACCAGAGATCAGTAGTATTTCTAGGCCAGAGTACATGGTGTTGGTAGGGAGGTTGATAAGAAGTCCGTTTCTAGATAAACTTTGAAAGTCAATTAACAGGACTTGCTAATGAATTGGATATAGAGTATAAGTGAAGGAAAGGAATCAGCAGTGCATCTAAGAATTTTGGCCAAAGCAACTGAGTGAATGGTGGTATCATTTTACTCATATAGAGAACACAGGGACGATTGTGTTTGGGGGACATTTTTTGTTTGTTTGTTTGTTTTTGAAAGGAGTAGAATATGTTAACAGAGAACAGTTCACATAAAATGAAAAGCCCTCAACATTTATTTCTGACACAATTACAAATAATACCAGTAGTGGGGAAAAAAAGAGCAAAATTTTGAAGAAACATAACTGGTTTTGTTTTTTATGTGATTTAATGAATTCAGATGTATTTTTTTAAGTAAAAAACTAAGAGGACCATAGAATTAGTGACAAATGCCTAAAATGGAATATAAATCCATAAGAATGAAATAATTCTAAATCTGAAATAAGGAAGCGCAGTGGCTCCATACGATAGGCACTAGACTGTGAACTGCAAAGTCCCCCTTTTGAGCCCACCAGGTGCTCCATGGGAGAAAGATGAGGCTTTCTGCTCTGGTAAAGATTTATAGCCTCAGAAACCCTCTATAGGGTGGCCATGAGTTGGAATCAACTTGATGGTACAAGTTTTGTTTTTGGAATATTCCTGAGAGTCACTATAGAAACACCATGCATGTGTCAATCCACGCCTGAAATGATTGATTCAGTTCTGGTGCCAAGTTTTAGACTGGCAAGTACATTAAATCACGGCTAGGCAAGCATCTAGAATTGAATAGGTCTAGAAGCCCTGTCACAAAGGAAATCAGTTTAGCTAGGAAAATTGCAGGCTCCCACAGAGACATAAAGCTGTATTCAAATACTTGACATATTGTCATTTGGGAGACAAACTGAGATGAGTCTTTACACTCCTTTAACTGCCATAAACTTGTACTTTCTTTTCACAAAATGCCAAAAATATTTCTTAAGAACACTTAAAGAATCCATTTTAGCTCGATCAAAACCTGTGATTTTTAAACCAACTGAAGCAGAATAAAAATGGAACATCAGAATGTTCTCCCAAACGAGTCCTAACTGTTACTTATTTTGGTTTGAAATTTACTTACTAACTACAGAGAGAGTCCACTTTAATACGACCCCCTTTAATAAACTTTTCTTTCTGCTGCTGTCTCAGGAACTATTAAGGCAAAAGATCTCTGACTTACACGTAAGGGTCAGATGTCTGTTAGCCTTTCAAATGGAACCAAAAGAAATTTTTAAATATTTACTTTGACTGGCAAGCAGGGGGACACAGCATTCTTTCCTGATTTTCCATTTGATCCTTGAGTGGAAAGGAAGATAAATTCACTATGCAAGGTAATAATAATTTATATTATAGACTACAGTGAAGGTTAGACAAAAAGAAAAAGAAACTTCTGAAAACGAAAAAGAAATTATTTGGTACTTTGCTGTAATAAAAAACTATTAAAAGCATAATCAAACCCAATGGGGGGAAAAATCTTGCAGACACCAATTTTCAAAGCCTTAATTGATAATGGAGGCCTTAACTGGGTACTTTTACTATTTGTATGTGTCTCTAATCTGCTGGTGCATTTATCTATTTATGATTCAGCAGAAAGCATGAGACAAATATACTGCTTGAGCCAAAAAAAGCAAACAGAACACTACACATCATCATGAACCAGAAGTGAAACAGAAAACATTATTCTTCCTTCAAGCAAAATGTAACTCTTCCTATGCCTATAATGGAGAATGCACAAGGTTCTGGATGGTGACTCTCTGCAAAGATATACAAAAGAAGACTCCAGAAAAGAATGAAGCTGGGAAGGTACTAATCACATTAGCGTGCGCCAGGCATATACTAAGGGAACTTCATATGCATTGTTTCTTGTAATCCTTACAGTTATCCAATGACATGAGGTAATACTACTATTATTCTCACTTTACAGAAGAGGAAATGGAGTCTTACAAACTTATATAGTCGAGAGGTGGGGCTTGAAGGCAGCTAGGGTGGAGGTGCAGTGAAGTTCACTGTCACCCATATCACAGAATATCAGGCAAAGCAGATCCAGGGCAGAGCTCCAAAACTTGGAACCACAGAGATAGGAATGTTTTAAAAGTTTGAAGTCTTATAGCTTGTGGAACTTGAAGTTGAAGTAAGAACTTGTGTACTTTTGAATCTGCTGGGCTCAAAGGCCTGGAGCCAACATCTTGGGCGAGACCAAATGGCAAGACCAAGTGGGGGAACAGAAACACCACGGAAAAATACTGCTGGAACTTTGGAGCAAAGGTGGACAATAAACTGTCAGTTTTGCTTTGTTCTTATTTTCTTTTTGGTATCTGGTCATAGGCATGCTCACTGTTTGCACACCTTCATTCTGGTGACTAGAGGGGGTGCCCTGAGTGAGTGGACATTTCCCACGCTCACCACTGGTGGGGTCTTCTGCCATGCACGTGCATAGATACTCAACCCAAGAGCAGACCCTGAAGGTTTTTTATTTGTTTTTTGTTTTGTTTTGTTTTTTAATATGGGAAAGGGCAAGACACGGTCTACAGAGAGGGAAAGAGAATTTAAAAATAGAACACACCAAAAATTAAATTAAAGCCTGAGGTATAGCATAACAACCAACATTGGCATCTTGAAAACTCTCAGGCAGCTTTGAAAACAAGAAGCTGAAGCGAGGACATTAAAGTCATACTCATATTAGGCTACAGATTTTTTCTTTTCTTTTTTTTCCATCTCTTCCTCCTCTCCCTTTTCTGTGATTATAGAGTTCAGTATTCAGTTTGCTTTTTTTTGTTGTTGTTTTTTGGGTTTTTTTTTTCTTTTTCTTGTTTTTTTTCCACTGGTGCTGTTGTGCTGTTTTAGGCTCCCCCTTATAAATTTGGGTACTCTTTCTCTCCCTATATTACACAAGGAGAGTCATCAACTGCTGCCATATAGTAAAACTACAATCATACTCTATAAAACACCAAAATCCAGGCAAGAACCAATACCAACTGCCATACACCAGGAAGGCAGACAACAAATGTGAAAGTTACTTTGAGTTAAGCAATAAGAAGAGTGAAAAGGGAAGCCCACATCCTAATCACATATTCCTGGAAGCAATCAGAAAGCATAAAACACATGGGCAATTAAGTATTAATTGGACACTAAACATGTCCAAGAAGCAAAAGCAGATGACCATATCAGTATATGTCCAGAAACAAGATAAAATATCTGAGATAAATGACCTAGAAGTAGACCTGGACTCCATTCTGGAAGGAGGGCAGGCCTTG
>NW_006408721.1:4093094-4094363 GCF_000296735.1 Chrysochloris asiatica | reverse complement strand
AGAGGAAATAGTTGAAGAACTGCTGGAAGAAAATTTCTCTAACATCCTGAAAAGTGAAAAGGTAAACATTCAAGAAGCTCAACAAACCCCAGGAAGGATAGACCCCAAAAGAAAATCACCAAGACATATCACAATCAAGCTCTCCAAAATCAAAGATAAGGAGACACTTCAGAAAGCAGCTAGGGAAAACGGAAGTGTGACATACAAAGACAAGCTAGTCAGATTAAGCTTGGATCTTTCAGCAGAAAACATGCAAGCAAGAAGACAATGGGGAGATATTTATAAAACCCTGAAAGAAAAAAACTGCCAACAAATAATCCTTTATCCAGCAAAGCTATCAATCAAATATGATGGCGTAACCAAAATATTCCAGGATAAACAAAAGCTAAGGGATTTCACCAAAGCCAACCCTGTACTACAAAACATCCTAAAGGGAGTTCTGTGGACTGAGAACAAGCAAGAACAAATAACAACCAGAGATTTACATATGAGGCAGCACTTCCCTGAATTAAATCAACAGAAGGAAGAGTTGAGAACAGAACAAAACTATAAGAATAAACTCAAAGAATGTGAGAGGTCAGTCTATGATCAAAACAAGTACAATGCAAAAGAAGAAAAACACATAGGAACAGAGATCCAGATGGTGAGGTCAGGTAGATTACAGGATAAAATAGACTACACTAAATGGAGAGAAAAGTTAATGGACTATAAGGCAACCTCAAAGAAAATTAATACTTCACAATATACCAAGAGAATGAAAATCCAAAAAGAACATGAAAACTATGAGGAAAGTCACAAGAAAAAACACAAAAAGCATAAACTCAACAAAGGGAGACACAAAGAACAAAGAAAGCATCAATGCCACAAAAAACAACAACAAAGGGGCAGCAATTAATCAATACCTATCGATAATTACACTGAATGTAAACAGATTAAATGCACCTGTTAAGAGACAGAGGGTGGCAGAATGGATTAGAAAACAAGATCCTTCAATATGCTGTCTGCAAGAGACACATCTCACACCTAGAGACAAAAACAGATTAAAAGTCAAAGGATGGAAAAAACATACCAAGCTAATTGCAATAAAAAATGAACAGGAGTGGCAGTACTAATCTGCTAATTGCAATAAAAAACTAACAGGAGTGGCAGTACTAATCTCTGATAAAATAAACCTTAAGGCAAAAAACAACAGAATGAATAAAGATGGACATTATCTCATGATTAAAGGTACAATTGAACAAGATGAAATAACCATAATAAATATCTATG
>NW_006408721.1:4078506-4079758 GCF_000296735.1 Chrysochloris asiatica | reverse complement strand
AATAGAAATACCTTATGATCCAGCAATTCCTCTACTTGGTATTTACCCACAAAAAATACGAGCCATAACATGAGAAGATATAGGCACACCAATGTTCACAGCAGCCCTATTTACAATAGCAAAAATATGGAGATAGCCAAAGTGCACATCAACTGAAGAATGGATAAACGAACTGTGGTACATACATAAACAAACTGTGGTACATACACACAATGGAATACTTGAAGAATAACAAGGAACCTGAAAGCTACCACATAACATGGATGACCCTTGAGGACATTAGGTTGAGTAAAATTAGTCAGTCACAAAAGGAGAAATACTACATAGGACCACTACTGTAAAAGTCTAAGAAACGGAACCCATACAAATGGGGGTGGGGGGTGGATTTTTTGCTAGTTGCTGGGATGTGGGGCTGGGGTGAGGGGAGGGAGGGGAAGGTGGAGCACAGGGCAGAGAATAGACACAGGATAGTTTGGGTGCTGGGGAGTGGGGCAATATACAAGAAGGGAGAGGGGAATGAAAGAACAAAGCAGATGGGAGAACAATTAGGCAGGTTTGCATGGACTAAGTGGGACAGAGGTAAAGAATGATGTATATACAACCTTGGAACAGCACGGCTCTGGGATACAGGGATTGAGACATGGTTGGAATGGGGAAAAGGGGGGAAATAATGTTAAGATACTTGGCTGTCTTTTGAATCTTGGTTTCCCTTGCATTATATTATAAAATAGACACTTGAGGGGGAGAGAAAGGAATAGCCAGAAATATCACCATAGAAAGCTTGTAAGTCCGTCTTCTGCCTATAACTGACCAGAATACCTAAAATGGGGCTACAATGTGCCCAGTGAAGGAGGCTTCCTGCAGAGCCTCTGCATTACATAGTTGGAATCCTGAACAGCATCCAGAATCTTCAGAGGTAGGAAATTTCCACTTGAAAGGACGAGCAGACCAGCCTGGAGCAGCTAGAAGAACAGAAGACACTTCTTGACAGAAAGACTGACGGGAAAAATACAAAACAATATAGGCAGACTGACTGTTACTACAAGAACAAGCAAGTTGCTTGCCCAGGAGACATCAAGGCAAGTAATCGGGTCCCCTCAAAGCAAACCCCCTTTCAAGACTAAGACTCAATTGGAATACATGCTCTGATGGGTGACCACGTTCATCACCAATAAGGGAAAGTGGGAAAAACAGCAATGAAGCTGCAAGCTGAGCCCTACAATGTTCAATAGACTCCTGTGAACCCAGGTTG
>NW_006408721.1:4069047-4077605 GCF_000296735.1 Chrysochloris asiatica | reverse complement strand
TTCTCTCATGTAAACTATCACATGTTGTTGTTGTTGTGTGCTGTGGAGTCGGTTCCGACTCATAGCAATCCTGCACAGGGTTTCCGAGGCTGTAAATCTTTACGGGAGCAGAAAGTCTCATCTTTCTCCCGCGGAACAGCTGGTAGTTTTGAACTGCTGACCTTGCGGTTCACAGCCCGATTCGTAACCACTATGCTACCAGAGCTCCTTATCACATAATTCACAATAAAATATATATTTTTTAATTTCAACAACAACAACAAAATACATCATGACCAAGTGGGACTCGTACCAGGTATGTGAAGATGGTTAAATATTACAAAAATAATCAACATAATCCATCACATAAATGAAACAAAGAAAAAGAACCATATGATCATATTGATTAATGCAGAAAAGGTATCTGACAAAATCCAACATCCTTTCCTGATAAAAGCATTCAACAAAATAGGAATAGGTGGTGTCTTAGGCTGATTTCTCTATAGAAGCAAAACTAGTGAAACTTACATATGCATATATATAAAGAGATGTTTATATCAAGGAAATGACTCACAGTTGTAAAATTGGGAGAGCCCCTAGTCCAGGTCAGCCCCTAGTCCAGCCCCTAGTCCAGCAGGCAGGCAGATAATAAAGTAGGCCACTAGCTCAAGTCCAAAGAACCAGAGATTGGTGGGTGAGCCAGATGCAAGATCCAGACCCAGAAAAAAAGCAACCAAGCTTTGCCTGAGTGTACATTATATTGGAAGCAGGTTACACACCCCCAAGAAAGCATCCTTTCAATTGATTGTCTGCACATAGTCAATCATCATGGAATTAACTACACGATATTAGATCTCACTATGGGAATAACCTCATCTCAACTGCTAACCCACTGAGAATCCTGGACCAGTCAAGTTGACACAAAACCTTAACTTTCACAGAAGGGAACTCATCAACATTATTAAGGACAGATATATAAAAATCCAGAAGACTTGGTATGGTGCTGTTCTAATTCACTAGCCACTCCTTGAAAACTCCATACAAGGTTCCTATGAGTTGGAACTGATTTGATGTCACTTAACAACAACAACATGCAAATCCAACAGCCAATATTAATCTCAATGGAGAGAAACTGATAACATTCTCTTTGCAAAGAGAAATCAGACAAAGATGCCCTTTATCACAACTCCTATTCAATAGTATGCTAGAAGGTTTATCCAGAGCTATAAGGCAAGAAGGGGAAATTAAAGCCATCCAAATTGGCAAACAAGAAGTAAAACTCTATTTTCAAGATCCTATACCTAGAAAGCCGGATTCAGAAGAGGCTGTGGAACAAGGGATATTATTACTGATGTCCAATGGATCCTGGCTAAAAGCAGAGAATATAAAAAACATGTTTACCTGTGCTTTATTGACTACCAAAGGCTTTTGATTGTGTGGATCATGACAAATTATGGACAACATTGCAAAGTATGAGTATTCCAGAACAGTTAATTGTGCTCATGAGGAATCTGTACCTGGACTAAAAGGCAGTTGTTCAAACAGAACATGGGAACACTGAAATGGTTTAAAATTAAGAAAGGTGTGCAACAAGGTTGTGTTCTTTCACCATACTTATTTAACCTGTATGCTGAGCAAATAATCCAAAAAGCTGGGTTTATGAAGAGAAATGTGGCATCAGGATTGGAGGAAGACTCATTAACAACCTGCAAAATGCAGATGATACAACCTTGCTTGTTGAAAATGAAGAGGACTTAAAACATTCACTGATGAAAATCAAAGAGCACAGCCTTCTATATGGATTGCATTTCAATGTAAAGAAAAGAAAATCCTCACCACTGGACCAATGAATAAATGAGAAAGGATTGAAATTTTCAAGGACTTCATTCTTCTTGGAGCAACTATCAAAACTCACAGAAGCAGCAGTCAAGAAGTCAAATGATGTATTGCATTAGGCAAATCTGCTGCACAGGACCTTTTTAAAGTGTTGAAGAGCAAAGATGTCAGCTTGAGGACTAAGGTGCGCCTGACCCAAGCCTTGGTATTTTCAGTAAACTCATATGCATGCAAAAGGTGGACAGTGAATAAGGAAGACCATAGAAGAGTTGAAGCTTTTGAGTTATGGTGTTGATGAGAATATTGAAATTGCCATGGGCTGCCAAAACAACTAATAGATCCGTTTTGGAAGAAGTGCAGGCAGAGTGCTCCTTGGAGGCCAAGATGGCCAAACTTTGTCTCTCATACTTAGGACATATTGTCATGAGGGACCAGTCGCTAGAGGAGGACATCAAGTTTGGTAAGGTGGAGGGTCAGAGAAAAAGAGGAAGGCCCCCAATGAGATGGATTGGCCTAGTGGCAGCATTGATGGACTCAAGCATGGCAACAGTAGGTGAGGTTGGCCCAGGATCGGGCAGTGTTTCATTCTGCTGTGCATAAGGTCGCTATGAGTCAGTACCAACTCAATGGCACCTAACAATAACAACATACCTAGAAAATTCCAAAGACTCAGTAAGAAAATTATTGGAACTCATGGAAAGATTTAGCCAAATGGCAGGGTACAAGATCAACATCCAAAAATCATTCAGATTTATTTACATTAATAAAGAGAACTCTTAAAACAGTATCAGGAAAACAATTCAATTTACAATAGTCACACAAAAGATTAAGTACTTAGGAATAAATCTAACCAGAGAAACAAAAAGCCTATACAAATAGAACTGTAAAGCACCACTACAAGAAACCAAAAGAGATTTATAAAAATAAAAGAATATACCATGCACATTGATAGGAAGACTTAATATTGTGATTATGTCAACACTACCCAAAGCTATCTATAGATAAAATGCAATTCCAATCCATATTCCAACATCATTCTTTAAAAAGATGGAAAAAACAGTCACTAACTTTACATGGAAATGAAATACTGTTATACAATCAACCCTGCAACAACGGTGCTCTATAGGTAGCTACATGCGCAGATACACAGGCTGAATGGGTATGGATGGGAGAATTGGATTATACCCATAGGTATATAAGGGTTTGACAGAGAATGTTTGTACATACGTATTTATCTTTGCTGCAAACACACCTATGAATGTGATGGAGCATACAGGGGACAAAACAATGAAGTCTTCTTGGACATTACCAAACACCTTGAGGCAATAAACTGATATACGTGTAGTCTCAGGGAACACCATAGTACATTGGTATAGCACATAGTCCATAAAGACAGTGTTCTATATCCTGCTTTGGTGAGTAGCAACTGGGATCTTAAAATCTCTTAAGTGGTCATCTGAGGTGCAACTATTATTATTTTCATGTACAGGACAAATAGTGATGATAATTGAAGATGCTTGGAATTAATTAGTCCAATGGAACCTGAGAACATTAGCCTCCATGACTCTAAGACCAGAAGAACTTCATGGCACTGGACACCACTACCAACTGCTCTGAAAAGGATCACATTAGAAGGTCCTAGACAGAGTGGAAGACAGTGTGAAGCAAAACTCAAAATGCTGATAGAGACCAGACTTAGTGGTCAGAAATTGGAGGAGCCTGAGGCTCTGGAGGAATCCAAGACCCTTCATGTCAGGAATGGAACTTACCTTCGTGGCCCGATTTTCAACCCAGCGGTAGATAGGTATATAGGGGGGACAACAACACTAGTGAGGTATGTTCACCATGGAATGGTCAACCATTCAAGATAAAAAAGGCAACATTTACCCGGGAACAAGGTTCAGAGGGATTGGGAAGGAGAGTGGAATGGAAATAGGAACCTCAGGTAGGAAGTGTGATAACTGTTGTTACATGGAGGGGACTGCAATCTCTGAAATGAAGTGTATGATTTGTTGGATGTAAACCAATGATCTGCTCTTTTACCCTTCATTCAAGACCCAATAAAAAGTTTCAAAAACAAAAACACAAAACTCTATGAAGTAGTTCTTCAGTATAACGCATGGGGGTCACCATGAGTTGGAATGAACTCAACGGTAACTGACAACAACAATAATCCGTATCACAAGGTTGTTATGTAGGAACTGTGACTATCCCCACATTATGAATGACGGAATTGAGGCTTAGAGAGATTCAGTAAATTTATCAGTATCCCTCAGTTAGTAAGTGGCAGAGATGGGATACATTTATAAGTGACAGAACCCTAATAGATCATTATGGCTCTCTGAGCCCTGTTTCCAGACTTGAAGAAAGACAGCACTTCTAATATATCATTTTGCCTTGTGCATCTGAACCAGATACACGAAGACCATGAGCTAGTGTGACAGTTTGTATGGGTTTATGAAATGATGGCAGAGGCACCCTGGAATAGTGCTGGATGCCAGAACACTGGGGTCAAATCCAGTCTAATCCTCATGGATTCTTGAGTAACTTAATTTCTAAAGCTGTTTCCTGATTTGTGAAAAGAAACTAAGATCTATCTACTACGTTTCAATATTGCTTTAATTTTATTACCATTCTGTAGCTCTCAACGTGCTGAATTAGGGCAGTCTTTAATATCACTAATACTTGGCACAGGAGTCCTGGTGGGGTACTATAGGACAAGCACTGGACTGCTAACCACAAGGTCAGCTATTCAAACACACAAGTTGCTCCTCAGAAATCCTATACAGGATTGCTGTGAGTTGGAACCTACTCAATGGCATTTAACAAAAACAACAATGCTTAGCACAGTTTCCTTGCACATAAATGATACTCAAGAAAATGAGCAATGAATGAATAAGGAGGTTTTAAATATAATGTAGGGTCCCTGGTAGGATAACAATTAAGCATTTGGTTGTTAACAGAAAGGTTGGTGGTTTGAATCAATCAGAGGTTGCTCAGGAGCAAAGAGCTGGTGATCTGCTTCCATTACACAGCTAGTATACTGTGAAAATGTCTGACATTCTGATTAACATGGTGGAAAGACTCCATTCCACCTCTCACTGCATTTTTTTGTATTATTTTTTCCAGTTTTGGACTCTGAAGGATAGGAAAATGATGGAGCAAAAAGCAAAGCCATATGAAACGTTATTTATGGTACAAGGAACCTCAAGGGAGATTGTGAGGCAGAGGGCTGAGGTTTCCTGAATTATAGGATTCAGCCCTTCACCTTGTCTTCTGGGTCAGAGTGACAGTTGTCTCTACCTCACTCTCATTGTTAATCTGTTGCCTTGGTTGAAAAGTCCTTCATATCAGCCAATCTGTAAAAATGTTCAGGAGGAAGCTCTATGAAATGAGAGAAGCCTTTGTTCAAATCCTTTACTAGAACAGCTCCAAACCCTACACCTAAGAGTCCCAGAGCTAAAAAGTTAACCTTGACTTACTGGCTTGCTATTTTGTCAAGGGAGTAAAGACATTACATATGAACTCATCAAAGACTTCTAATTAATTCAGAAGACATGGGATGACCCTCTAGTAACCTGGCCATTCTACTGTGAATAGTATCAGAATTGATTCATTAATTTGTTTATTCATCAGTTTATGCACTCATCCAATGTTTATTGAGTGCCTATGTGCTGAACGCTGTTCCAGACACTGAATATGCATTAGAGTAAAAAGCCTTGCCCACTTTAAGTTTACATCATCATTGAGAGAAGACAATAAACAAAACAAATAACACAAAGATATAATTTATAAAACCATAGTAATCAAGGCAGTCTGGTGCTGGCATTCCTAGATATGACACCTAAGAAAGACACAAGCAACGAAAGACAAAATAGATAGATGGGACTTCAACAAAATTAAAAAATTGTATGCAGCAAAGGATTTTATCAAAAAAAAAAAAAGTGAAGAGAAAACATACAGATTGGAAGAAAAAATTTGGAAACCATATATTGAATGTTGTTGTTGCTGTTAGGTGCCATCGAGCGGGTTCCAACTCAAAGCAACCCTATGCATAACAGAACTAAACACTGTCTGGTCCTGCGCCATCTTCATAATTGTTAAACTTGAGCCCATTGTTGCTGCCACTGTGTCAGTCCATCTCAAGAAAGCTCTTCCTCTTTTTCACTTTACCAAGCATGGTGTCCTTCTCCAAGTCCAGATCCCTCCTAACAACATGCCCAAAGAATGAGAGAACAAGTCTCACAATCCCTGCTTCAAAGAAGCATCCTAGTTATACTTCTAACACAGATTTTTTTTGTTCTTCTGGCTGTCCATGGTACTTTCAATATTCTTTGCCAACACCATAATTCGAATGCATCAATTCTTCTTTGTTCATCCCTAGTTATTGCAAAATTTCCATACGCCTATGGAGCAATTGAAAGTACTATGGTTTGGGTCAGTAGCACCTTAATCCTCAAACTGACATCTTTGCTCTGTAACACATTAAAGACATCTTGTGCAACAGATTTGCCTAATGTAATATGTTGTTTGATTTCTTGAATGCTACTTCCATGAGCGCTGATTGTGGATCCAAGCAATATGAAGTCTTTGACAACTTCAATCTTTTCTCCATTTATCGTGATGTTATTTACTGGTCTAGTTGTGTGCAATTTTGTTTACTTTACATTAAGGTGCGATCCATACTGAAAGCTGTTGTCTGTGATCTACATCAGTAAGTATTTTAAATCCTCTTCACTTCCAGGAAGCAAGGTTGTATCATATTCATATTGCAGGTTGTTAGAGCTTTCCTTCAGTCCTGATACCACATTTTTCATAAAATCCAGCTTCTCAGATTATTTGCTCAGCATACAGATTGAATAAATAAGATGAAAAAAACTACAATCCTGACCCACACCTTTTCTAATTTTAAACAATTCAGTGTCACCTTGTTCTATTCTAACAACTGCCTCTAGGGCTATATACAGGTTCTTCATGAGCACGATTTAGTGTTCTGAAGTCACATTCTTCACAATGTTACCCACAGTTTGTCATGGTCCACACAGTCAAAAGTCTTTGCACAACTAAACATCTTTCTGATATTCTCTACTCACAAACAAGATCCATCTGATGTCAGCAATGACATCTGCTGCAGCTAGTTTTGAATTATCTTTACCAAAAATTTACTTGTATGTGATATTAATGATACTGTCTGATTATTCCCTCATTCCACTGTGTCACCCCTCTTTGGAATTAGCACAAATATGGATCTTTTCAATCAGTTGGCCAGGTATTTGTCTTCCAAATTCTTAGCACAGATGAGTGTGAGTGCTTCCAGTGCTGCATCAGCTTGTTGAAAGATTTCTGTTTGCATCCCATCAATTCTTGGAGCCTTGTTTTTCTGCCTTCAGTGCCATAGATTCTTGATCATGTGCTACCTCTTGAAATGGCTAATCATCAACCATTTCTATTTGGTATAGTGACTGTGTATTTCTTCCATCTTCTATAGATACTTTCTGCATCAGTGAATATTTAGCCCATTGTTGTTATTGTTGTTGTTAAGTGCTGTAGAATCCTTCAATATTGCAACCCAAGATTTGAATTTTTTCTTCAATTCTTTCAGCTTGAGAAATGCTGAGTGTGTTCTTCCTTTTTGGTTTTCTAACTCCAGGTGTTTGCATATTCCATTATAATACTTGGCTTTGTCTTCTCTAGCTGCCCTTTGAAACTATTTGCTCAACTCTTTTACTTCCTCATTTCTTTCATCCACTTTAGCTCCTCTATGTTCAAGAGCAAGTTTCAGAGTCTTTTCTGACATCCATGTTGGTCTTTTCTTTCTTTCCTGTCTTTTTAATGACCTTTTGCTTTCTTCCTGTCATCCCAGAACTCTTCTGGTGTTAGGTCACTAGTGTCTAATGCATAAAATCTGTTCTTTAGATGATTCCTAAATTCAGGTGCGATATGTTCAAGGTCATATTTTGACTCTCATGGACTAGTTTTCATTTTCTTCAGCTTCAGTTTGAATTTGCATATGAGTAATTCATGGTCTAGTACATAGTCACTTGCCTTGTTTTGGCTGATGATATGGAACTTTTCCACTGTCTTTTCACACAGATGTAGTCAGTTTGATTCCTATGTATTCCATCTGGTGAAGACCATGTGTATAGTCACCTTTTATGTTATTTTAAAAAGGTAGTTGCAATGAATAAATTGTTGGGCTTATCATGCAATCTCTAGCATCATTTCTATCACCAAGGCCATATTTTCCAGTTACTGATCCTTCTTTACTTCGAACCTTCATATCCTAATCACCAGTAATGATCAATGCATCTTGATTGCATGTTTGATCAAATTTAGACTGATGAAGCTGGTTTTTTGTTTAGTTGTTAGGTGACTTCCAGTCAGTACCGACTCATAGCGACCCTATGCACAACAGAATAGATGAAGCTGGTAGAATTCTTCAATTTCATCATCACTGGCTTTAGAAATGTTTTGTTGCATAAATTTGAATAATAGTGGTATTAGCTAGTCTTCCTTGTAGGCTTATAGTTGCTAAGCTACCAAAGGCAGCATTGTACTTCAAGATAGATCTTGAAATGTTCTTTTTGATGATGAATGCAACACCATTCCTCTAGAATTTGTTGTTCCTGGTATAGAAAACCATATGATTGTCTGATGCAAAATGGCCAATATCAATCCATTTCAGCTCACTAATACTTAGGATAATGGCATTATGTGCTCCATTGCATATATATATATATATA
>NW_006408721.1:4068327-4068947 GCF_000296735.1 Chrysochloris asiatica | reverse complement strand
TTGCATAGCATCCAGCATCATAGCAACATGCAAGCCACCACAGAATAGACAAACTGACAGATGAGTGGTGGGTATATTGAATATGGGTCTAAAACTCAGGATATGTACAGAACTCACAATTAATACAATTAACAAAAAGACAACCCCATCAGAAAACAGAAGAAGAAGAACTTGAATAAACATTTTCCCAAAGATGAAATGCAAATGGAGAAACAGCACATGAAAAGATGTCCAAGGTCATTAGTCATTAGATAAATGCATTAGGAATTGCCTTAGTCCTTTAGGAAATGAAACACAATTAGATATGACTTCACACTCATTTTTTGTTATTAAGTACCGTGGAGTCGGTTCCGACTCATAGTGACCCTGTATAGGGTTTCCAAGAAGCAGCTAGTGATTTTGAACAGTTGACCTTGAGGTTCAAACTGACCTTGCTGTCTAGCTCATTAACTGGCGGTGGTACTATTCACAATGTTTTCATTTTCTAATATTATATTTGACAATGTTCCACTGCTATTCATAACGCTGTCAGTGGCTGAGCATTGAGAAGCAACCACTTTTTCATTCTTCCTTGTATGTCTTAGTCTGGAATCCCCATTGAAATCTGCTGGTATTTAAAA
>NW_006408721.1:4063004-4068227 GCF_000296735.1 Chrysochloris asiatica | reverse complement strand
ATCTTTACAGGAGCAGAAAGTCTCATCTTTCTCCCATGAACAGCTGGTAGTTTCGAACTGCCGACCTTGAAGTTAGCAGCCCAATTTGTAACCACTACACTACCAGAGCTCCTTTCACACTCATTAGGATGACTATCATTAAATAACAAGTGTTGAAGAGAATGTGGAGAAATTGGAACATATATCCATGCTAGTAGAACTGTAAAATTGGACAGTTGCTGTGGAAAGCAATTTTAAACATAGAGATACTATATGATCCATCAATCCCATTACTAGTTATATGCCAAATCGAACTGAAAGCAGGATCACAAAATAGATACATGTATGCCAATGTCCATTGTGGCACTATTAACAATAGTCAAAAGGAAGAAACAGTTTAAATGTCTATTGACAGGTAACTGGATAAACAAAATGTGGTGCTTGCATATTCAACCATAAAGAGAAATAAAATCCTGATATGTTACAATAGAGATGAATCTTGAAAACCTTACCAAAAAAGTCCAAATGCACTGATTCTTACTCATGTAACCCTACATAGGGTTTTCAAGAATGCAGATCTTTACAGGAGCATGTAACCTCCTCATCTTTCTCCTGAAGAGTGGTTGGTAGATTTGAAGTGCTAATCTTGTGGTTAGGAACTCAACACCTAGCCCTCACCACCAGGGCTCCTTCAAAAACATTATGCTGAGTGACATAATCAGCCACAGAAGGACAAATAGTGTATGATCTCACTTTTATCTAGAGTAGGCAAATGTACAGAAACCGAAGTTCATTAGTGGGTCTGCCAGGAGAGAAGGGGGAAGGATGAGTCTTTGCTGCTGGTAAAGTTGATAGAAAGTCTGAGCTTCTGGTAAAGATGATGGAAAATCTGGGAAATAGGCCAGATTGATGGTTGAAAACATAATGAGCATGAGTTAATGTATGTGAGTGTTTCAAAAGTTCATGTGGGGGGTTGGGGGGCCGCGGAATGGACAAAAGATAATGGAATTTGTCCACAAACTTTCAGAAGCCTCCACATACATGTGAAGAACACTGAAATGACAAATGTTTTGTTACTTATTAGAAGATATGACTTGCTATTATAAAAATAAACCAACAAAAAAAGAAAGTGGGTACTGGGGTAGATAGAGACCTGAAGAAGACAGAGTAGGATAAGTGTGAACCTGAGAGAAGAGCAGTCCAGGAAGAGATCATGGCGGGGAGAGTGCCTGGCATTTCTAGAAACACAAAGAGGTCAGTAAGGCTGAAGCTGAGCTAGCAGAATGAAAAAAGTTTGAAGAGCTCATCAAAGATCAGACTGTGGAGCCTTGTAGGCCACTGTACATGGTCACTCTGACTACTGTGTAGAGAAGAGACTGGGGAGTGGGAAGGGAGGGCAAATGTGGAAGCAGAGCAGTCAAGCAGCTATTATAATAATCCAAGTAAGAATTGATAATGGATTGGAACAAAGTGATAAGTATTGGAGGTGAGGAAAAGTGATTGGGTTTTGGGATATATTCTGCAGCTAGTCTACAGGATTTCTCAGGAGTTCTGTTGTGGGATGAATGTAAAAGAGGCAAGGAATAATGAAGTTGCCATCAAGTGAGATTATGAAGACCTTCAAAGGATAAGTTTTGGGATTACAGGGCATCAGAAGGTCATTTTGGGGAATGCTGAGCTGGAGATGTCTTTAACTGGAGATGGTAAGTGAGCAACTGGATATAAGGCTGGAACTCAGAGGATAGGTCTGTGCTGAAGATATAAATTGGGAAGAATCCGTATTTAGATGGTACCTGTAGCTACAAGAGTAGACAAAAACACTCTTTAAGTGTTTATAGAAGAGCAACAAGGTACTCAGACTGAGATTAAGAGCCTGCCAACATTAAAGAGATGGGAAGGAACTAACCAAATAGCGTGAGGATAAACAAGAGGAAAGCAAGAGGAAGTCTATGAGAAAGTGGGGTCTTCCTCCTCCTTACCTTTCTCCCACTCTCACTTTATTTTTTGCTCTCACTCTACCTCTCTCAGCTTTCCCTCTCTCAGCTTCACTGTTAGGTAAATAAATACATCTTCAATCAAAGCTCATGAGCCAAAACAGATATTTACCAGGTAAACACTGTCCTTTTAATTGGGCTATTCTTTTTAAAAGGCACACAGATCACACTGCTTTGGTGTGTGTCCATTACAATCTGTGGCTCTCTCTGGAACATCAAGTTACTCAGCTCTATGGTCCCATTAGCCTGCCTGACAAATGATGTTGAAGACATTCTCAGTGTTGTTGTTATTGTTCAGGGAGGCCCTGGTCATCGCTGAACCCCTCCCTCCCTCCTTCCTTCTCCCACTGCCACCCCCTGATTCGGAGGGCAATGAATGCTCACATCATTTCACTTTGGTCCAGCTGCCAGACTGGGGAACAGATGTTATATTGTTAACACAAAAGAGAAAACAAATAGCTTCAATCTCCTGTGTTCATCCGCCTGCCTCCCCCTTCCATCCTAGCTCCCACCCTCATGTCCCTTCTTGTCCCTTGATAAAGATGGGAAAACAATGTTGGGGAAAGGATGGGCGCCAGTGAGTCACGTCATCCTCTCCAGCCAGGGCTGAGCCCCAACCAGAGGCACACAGAGTGTTCTCCTGGCCCCTGTTGACAGTGGACACGAGTTCTGTCAGCTGAGCTGGCCTTCTTGTGGCTTGTGATATGAAGATGCTCTCATTGAACAGAGCATTGAGAGAAATAAGACAAGGCTACATGTGGCCCCAGTAACAAATCTACCTGAATTTTAAAGGTAAAAGCTATGACCAAAAGATAATCACAGTAGCCACAAAAAGAGATTTCTTGGTTGAGGTCTGTCTCTGCAAATTTGAGTGTCTTTCCTATGGAACTTTTAAACAGCTCCATCCCCATGCATTGCTGTTGGGTCCATTCCAATGTGCAGTGATCCTGCAGTAGATCTGTTGGAAGTGAACTGCCACATATTTATCCTGTGGAGTGACTAGTGGTTCAGACCACTGACCTTTCAGTTTCCAACCAATCTCTTTAAACACTATGCCAATAGGGGTCCTTTTAAAACCTCAGGGAAAACAATTTTTCTTCTGGAGACCATATATTTAGATTCCTCCAACTTTTCTTTGAATTCTCATGTTGGACCTTTTCCCATGTGGTGAGTATAGAGGCTGCATGAGTTGGGGTAAGCAGAGGAAACATAGAGTAAAATAGTAGTAGAAAGATTGTTGGCATGAGAGTGACATGCTCAGATATACAGCTGGATGAAGATGGATGTGAAGGAAAAGCTAGTTAAAAAGTTCAGGTTGGAGACAGCAAACCCTCACTAAGGAAACATTTGAAATGGTTCAGTTGTTGTCAGTGAATCAAAATTAACAAAGTTTAGGAATCAATTAAGCATAAAGGATAAAAGAAAGGGAGTAGATGAGGATGCCTACAACTGGATCAAAACACTTAGTGTTTCTAAGCCATGGAAGGTTATGCCCACCTACGCTGTTGTATGTATCATTCAAAATAAAAATAACACCTAGCCATAAAGTAGATGTGGAGTCCTGGGGTGATGCTATTGGAGAAGCATTGGACTGCAAGGTGGGTTTGAACCACAAGCTCAGCAGTTCAAACTCACCAACCACTCCTAGGAAACCCTATACAGGGTCGCTGTGAGTCAGAACCGTCTCAATGGCACTTAACAACAACAACATAAACAGATATAAGGAAATCCAACAAATTCTTGTTTTTGTTTTCCCCTAGGATAACATGTTGTGTTAGGTGCCATCGAGTCAGTACCGACTCATAGCGACCCTATGCACAACAGAATGAAACACTGCCCGGTCCTGGGCCAGCCTCACAATTGTTGCCATACTTGAGCTCACTGATGCTACCACATAGCCAATCCATCTCTTTTGAGGGTCTTTCTCTTTTTCTCTGACCCTCCACCTTATCAAACATGATATCCTTCTCCCAAAATAACTACTTGTTTTAATACATCAAAGTATCCAAATAATTTTTTGGCACCTTGGTTTTGTTTGTTTGGTGTTCCAAGCATGTTCTTATTTGGGCTTGTTGATACTGGTAATCAGACACTGGCAGGACTTGAGAGATTCACGTTGAGACTATTAACAAGGATGAGGATACAACTCAGAAAAAACAGAATGCAGGAGGAAGAGCAGCAGGCAGGGAAGTGGAATGATGAGTTCAGCCTTGAGCCTGTTGAGCTGGAAGGATCACTAGAAACAGACACTGCCAGAGGCAGCTGGTTAGAAAAGTCTGCGGCAGAGATAGGAGAACTGATCTTGTCATCGGCACTCACAGTGTGGGGGGAGAAGTCATGGGATAGAATAAGGTCATCCAGGGTGAATGTGTGGAGGAAGAGGGGAGCAACTGGAACAAAACATGCAGAAAATCAGCATTTAAGGGATTAGTCAGGCAAAGGACCCAAACAAGGGGTATCTTGAAATACTGAAGAAAAAGTCAGGAGGAAGTAAAGCCTCAAAACCCAAGGAAAGGGAGTTCCATGAAGGAAGAAATAATCAGTCACATCAGATGCTATAGACATTAAAGTCAGATAAAAAGATGGCCCATGGTGATGAGTTCCATAGCATTTAACAACTAGACGTCTCTGATGACAATATATATAGAGAGATTTTGAGGAATAGATAATATGGAAAGTTGAGCGAGACACAAATGAATTGATAAAGAAGAGGTGGCTAATGTAATTATTGGTGGTAGCCATAGAGGAATGGGCATCCATGGGTGGTACAAATGGTTAACATGCTTGGCTGCTAACTGAAAGATTCAAGGTGGAGTCTACCAGGAGATGCCTCAAAAGAAAGTTCTGGCAATCTACTTCTGAAAAATCAGTTATTGGGTCATGTCAACTAGTTTTTTGTTTGTTTGCTCTCCAAGTGATGATGTTAATAGTTATGCTGCAGGTATTCAGGGAAAAGAGAAATCAATAGAATTAAATAGTTGAGCAAAGCTTCTAAGACTAATAATTATAATAGCTGGTTGGAGGGATAAATGGGTGGATAGATGAAAAAGAGAAAACCATTCCTCTTGGATTCAGACATGAACCTGATGCATACATATGGCAGACCATGCCTGGAATGGAGGGGACACATTTATTGAAAACCTTCTGTTTTCAGGATAGAAAGAAATACCTCCATTTCTTTGTAGGCAGTGTTACCTCTGATCTCTCTGTTGTCCTACAGCAGACAACTTCCTGGTCAACAGCAGTCTTC
>NW_006408721.1:4058684-4062880 GCF_000296735.1 Chrysochloris asiatica | reverse complement strand
TATATATATATACACACACACATACATACATACGGAGCATTAGAGTGGCGCTGTGAGACAATGCACTGGACTGCAAAGTCAGTTGGAACTGCAAAATTGGCAGTTCAAGCTCACCTTGGAAACCTTATACAAGGTCACACTATGAGTCAGCAGAGACTCACCAGCACTTCATAACAACAACAACAACAATATTTTAGCTCTTTTGCTTGGCACAGTCATATTGACTCTAATCCTACAAGTTTTTAGAATATCCAAGTAATCTTTTAAAACAATTTTTTAGGTAGTTGTTTGCACCCATCTCTAAAAAGGATGCTCTTAAAAAATAAAGTAGAAGATATCTCCCAAAAGATTGTGGAAATGTCGATGGTGAGAGATGTCTTTTGTTTTTTAAGTTAGCGGACTAATCTAGGATGTACTTTTTCTGAACAACGATGTTCCAAAAAGAGAAAAATGATAGAAGTAATTTTTTAAAAAATGAAAATAATTGAAGAACACAAAATTCCAGACTGAGATGGCTCATCAACTGTATAAATAATGAATATGAAACAACTCACACTAAGGAACATAGTTAATGTTAATGGATTGTAGAAGAAAAACGTTTGAAATGGCAAATGTTTTGTTATACACGTTTTACTATAGTTTTAAAAAACATTTACACTAAGGTATAGCATAATTATTATAAATATTAGGAATACACAAAAGCTTCCAGGGGCAGGAGGAGTAGGCTTACATACAATAAAATGGAGACTTAAAAACAGTAGCAAACTTCTCAATATCAGCACTGGAAGCTGTTGGAGGGTGGAGGTGGGGTAATTAGGGAAACTTATTCTCAATTATTCCCAACTGAAATTCTCAATTAAATCTGAGCATAAAATAGAGAAATGCAACATAAGAGAAAGATAAATGATATTCATGGTTGACTATGAAGGAAAACCCCTTATGGGATAGTTTTACTGCCAGCCTAGAGAACCAGACTAAAGTGGGGCAGGGAATAGAGGCTCCCAGAAGAGGTCTAGGAGCCCTGGTAGTGCCGTGGTTACGTGCTGGACTATTAACCAAATGTTCACCAGGTCAAACCCATCAGGCATTTGTCAGGAGAAAGATGTGGAAGTCTGCTTCCGTAAATACTCATACCCCTGGGAAGCCTGTTATTGTTGTTGTCGTTATGTGCTGTGGAGTCAATTCTGACTCATATGGACCCTGTATAGGGTGAGGCTATAAATCTTTACGGGAGCAGAAATCCTCATCTTTCTCCTGTGTAACAGCTGGTAGTTTCGGACTGCTGACCCTGAGGTTAGCAGCAAGATTCGTAACCACTACGCTACCAGGAGTCCTGGTGTGACGCTGTGGGTTAATGTGCCAGACTGCAAAGCCGTTTGAACTGCTAAGTCGGCAGTTCAAGCTCACCAGCTGCTCCTTGGAAACCCTAAACCGGGTTGCTATGGGTCAGAACCGACTCGATGGCACTTAACAACAACAACAACAACAACAATAGAATAATAATGTTTTTTAATGTGAGGGTGCATGTTACAAGAAACAGCAGAAAGATTTGAATTCAAGTATCTTCTGGAGAAGCATATGGGAAGATGGGTAGCCAGGAAGCAATTGCTGCTTCTGCTGTGTGCAGTTGAGTCGGTTCTGACTCACAGCGACCCTGTATAGGGTTTCCAAGTCCATAAGTCCTTGCGGAATCAAAAAGTCTCTTCTTTATCCTGTGGAGTGGCTGATGGATTTGAACTACTGATCTTGCAGTTAGCAGCCCAACATGCAACCCACTATACCACCAGGGCTCCTTCACAAGACTACTAAATGACTATTTATAAGTGTTTTTGTTCCTGTGTATTCATTTTGTTTTGTTTTGTTTTATGCACATTTGACTCACTTAAGCTCCACCCTGGTGTAGTACTGTAGGAGAAGCACTGGACTGCTAATGCAAGATTGGCATTTCAAACTCACCAACAGCCCTTGGAAACCCTATACAGGATTCCTTTGACTCTTAACAACAACAATATCATTTTCATTCAAATTTTAATTAATTGAGTATTGGAAATAAATAGTAACCCCCAAACAGTCTTAGAATAGCTGTGCAACTCCCAGCAGGAGAGAGATGTTGTAGTCTGCTTCCATAAAGATTTACCACCTTGCAAACTCTTTGGGCAGCTCTACTCTGGCCTCCATTGTTGCTATAAGTTGCAGTTGGCTTGAGGACAACAGGTACGCATCTACCAAGGTGAATACTTAGGAGGCTAACAACTCAGATGCATCTCTTGTGGCATGTTTATCAAGCAGCTATCGGCCTGGGTTACAACTTCCTTCAGTACACTCACTCCTGCAGATAAGCACATGCCTGGTACTCAGAAACCAGCTGTTCTTGCCAGTACATGTTTCAGAAGGAAGGAGAGTAGACAAGTAAGACAAAAATAGGTATCTGTAAGGATGGAGATATTTGTACATTCATCTTGAAGCCTGCCATGGGTGCATGCCTTATGACAGAAGTCTACATTTTGGATTGTGTTGAGACCAATGATTAGTTCTCAGCCTCATTCAGCTAGGACTGGGGACACAGCTAAAGAAAAACAGAATGACATTTGCCAAGTTGCTGAGATTTGTAGTACCTCTCTCAGCCAAGACTATCAGCGAGTTAGGCTGAAAAATATTCTTACAAGAGGGACTAGAATACTTCCCACTGAAAGCTAAGTTTCAGAAAACCAAAACCAAATCCAAACAAACAAAAAACACAAATCCACTGTCACTGAGCTGATTACAATTCATAGTAACCCTATCAGCAGAGAAGAACTGTTTCAAAGATTTCCAAAACTGTAAATCTTCACAAGGAGCAGACAGCTTCATCTTTCTCCCACAGGGCAACTGCTGGGTTTGAACCACTGACCTCATGGTTAGCAGTCCAATGCTTAACCTGTGGTGCCACCAGGGCTCCTTAAATGTTAGGAAGGACCTTAAAAATCTTCCCAATTTAACTCTCTCAAACCCAGAGAGGCAAATGGACTTGCCCAAAGCTATATAGCTAATTTGCATTAGAATCAGATCTAAAATCTTGGCTGAGACTCCATACAGTCTACCTCAGTGTGACCTGTGACCTACCTACCTGTGATCAGGTGACAGATAAATAGATGTAGATATGATAGGAAGGTCAGATCTGCACAGAGTTGTAATTCTGCTGCTTGTCATATACTCCAAACTGCCTCAAAAAGCAACAAACAAAGGGAGCTAGAAAGTCCAGCAAAGCAGAAGTTTATCTCTGGCTGACCTGCCAGGATTTAAACAGTCCATGCATTCAACGATGGCTTACTGAGAATCTGCAATGTCTTAGAATCTGCGAGGAGAGATTTCAGAGTCTTGGACACAGAGGAAATGCTGTCAGGTGGCCGAATAACATTGACTACACTAAGAAGAGAAGATGCCCAAAACAAAATCCAAAGGAACTCCAAACTCAACGAACAGGAAAAGTATAAGTGAATACAAGAATCTCCTGGAACCTACAGCTGTCTCTGAGTAACTGCGTTGCATTTTGACATTTTCCTCATTGCTTGTTTTCCACTCAAGTATTAACTGTGTTACAAGTATGAATAACCAGTGCTTGAAGTGACAAAAGGGAGGAAGTGGGGGGATTTAAAGAAGGGCAAAGGTCTTTAAGACTAGTTATGGAGAAATTGGTTGGGTGGTTCCTGAACTTCATATAGGCAAGAAGATTTCTGCCCACTATGTCCCCATCCTAACACTGTTGCCTTTTATATGGGCCCCAAGGGGAACCCAGAGAGGACTGGTGTTTCCTGAAGGCTGATTAAAAGGCCACCTACCCCTCTGCTTTGTGGACTTAGTCCAGATCAGAGTTTGTGTTGCTCAGAACCATGTGTATAAAGGTTGGGCAAACATACACCTTCTCTGTGATGAGGGCAAAGACCAAGGAGACAAGGAAAGGTTATTGTATGTGAAAAAGAGAAAAAGACAATGACATCCACCTTTCACCTTATTAAGTGTTTTGTAAAAAATGTCATCTTGGAAGTAATAGAAATTCCAAGTAGGAAAGTGACAAGTTGGCCCAGAAGGGGTGTTGACGGATTGTTAGCTTTTGATTTGCCCAAGATTCTGAAGGTTTTAGAAGCCAGGAGCTTCCAATATGCTTCCCCAAGTCCTGATTGCATTAGGGTCACCTGGGAGTCCCCCACCCATTACAT
>NW_006408721.1:4051741-4058089 GCF_000296735.1 Chrysochloris asiatica | reverse complement strand
AAAGCCTCATCTTTCTCCCGCGGAGCAGCTGGTAGTTTCGAACCGCTGACCTTAAGGTTCGCAGCCCGATTCGTAACCACTACGCTACCAGAGCTCCAGCTGCTAAGTGCTTGTAAAATACTCCCTCACCTTCTACTTCCTCCTGCTCATCTTACTCTGGAGAGTCACCTTTGAATGATCAAGATAACACTTCATCATGGCTTCCTATTGTTGTTGTTGTTAAGTGCCGTGGAGTCAGTGCCGACTCACAGCAACCCTGAACAGGGTTTCCAAGGCTGTAAATCTTTATGGGAGCAGAAAGTCTCATCCTGGCAAATTAGCCACATTGTCCAGATTGACAATGCTCTCAGTATTTTCTCTGTGGTCCATCACTATGTAAGAGCCTACCATTATAACCCCAAACTGTTGCACACTGAGCTTTGCATGCTACAAGGGTAGGAGTTGGCATGCTTTGGTAATGTTCAGCTCTTAACCTAGATCTTTGAGAAGACAATTGCATTTCTAGGAGTTGTTATTAATTATGGAATTTGATGTGGACCCTAGTCTTCTGTTATCTCTAAATCCCAAGAATACTTCAGGCTCCTCAATTTGAAGGCATCCCTTTCCACTCACCTTCATGTGTTGTTGTGTTCAGATATGCTCATTTTCAAGGACCCAAAATAAAACCCATGGATCATGCTGAGCTTATTGACATTTTATTATTATATTATAATAATAGTTGTTATTATCTTTGGAAACCCTATATAAGGTCACTATGGGTCAGAACCCACTCAATAGCACTTAACAGCAACAATAACAATCTTCTAGCTATTATTTTCTTGCTAATTAATCAGCCAGTTAGCAAGCTCCTACTTGTATGGATACACATTTGTGTGAGGTGCTAAGAGCATGCAGAGGTGGGTGATGTATGGGAAAGAAATGATACAGGAGATTTGAGAAGTACATGAAACAACACAGAGACAGCCTCTGCGCTCCTGAAGTTTGCAGACTATATGGGGAGACATAGCTGATGCACAAAATAAAGAAACAGGGATACATGCCAGATAGTGAGGAACGACAAGGTCCCATTCTAGGAAGACTTTATGGAAAAGGTATGAGCTGGACCTTGAAGGATGGATGGATGGGAAGGGTTCAAAGAGACACCAGAAATAGAAGGATTTATGAGGAAAAACAGCACAATAACAAAGGTCAAAGTAGGGAATTGGCACAGGGTGTGTGTATATATATATACTTGGAGCATCTGTAAGGAGGATGGTTATTCCAGTGGGAAAATGCACAAGGAGTGGAGGAAAAGGAATAGTAGGCAGAAAGTAGTACCTACAGGACACTGAAGTTAGGTCATAAGCCAATCAATCAAAAAGCTACAGATGACCAAGAAGCATGATTAGATTCCTTTTGTATAAAATGGTTTGCCCTTGTTTTCTGTAGGAACTAATGTATTACCTCTTTTCAGTCTCTATAGACACCCCTACTCCAGGTATCTGCCTTGGTTTCATGGAGAACCAGGCACAACTGAAAGTACTTGGTATTCCAAGTCATGCAGGCTCAAGTTTGTATCTCAACTTTACTTACCTTTTTGCCTGATCTTGAACAAGCTGTCTAGCTTCTTTGAAAACTCAAGCTTTTTAATGAAGCTCTTTAAAACGATTTGTGCACATGGCCCCTTGTGTGGGTCCCTGGTAGTATGAGGGCCTGCAACTACTCCTTTGAGCCATTTACTACTGGATAGTGGCTATCGCATTGCTCTAAGTGATGGCATCAAGAGGCAATGAGACGAATGAGTATGCATTGAATAAATTAGGAACTCAGACTATCCCAGATGACTACTTTCCTGGCATTTGACTGGCCCAGGTATCACTGCTGCTGTCCTGGCTGATCCAGAGAAGCAAGTTAAGTCTATTTTAAGGACCTATTTGACTGATCACATGGAGAATTTGCTACTTAAAAACAGATATTTGCCAGAAAAGTATTTGCTCCCTGCAAAACAAAAGGTTAGTTTACTATCCCCAGTAACTCTTTAAACCAAAGCAAATATCCAGGCAGGCTATGTTTGCTCTGCACAGTTCTTGCTTTCTGTCCTTGATCACCTAGTTCCTGGATGAATTTCTAATCAGGATTAAGCTCAGCAAGGGCAGCTGTCAATATCAAAGGGCAGGGGCTATAGAGGGTAAGGAATTGGGGCACATAGGAGTTCTCTTGTAAATGATGAGACTTTGATAAGTTTGTTTTGAGAAAGTCAAGGAAATTAACCAAACAAAACCCGAAGAATTTGGAAAATTAAGGCCCTTCAGTAGGCAAAGTCTCCTCTACCTATATTTGAGGAATCTGTTTTAATGTAAGGTCAAACAGCGAACATGTTCTATAGAAATCGTGCTCAAACTAGAAGTCCAAACAATGAAGACATCTCCAAATGCATTTAAATTAACACAGAAGAAGCTTCAAATGTAGACTGTCAGTGACGGGGGCCTACTGCCAGCTGATCTTAGCTTCTCCATGAGTAGAGCAGCCCACCAGTTATAAATGTCCCTCTAAAGGACAACTCCTACTTGCCCATTAATGTTATCCAACTTTGCCCTCACTTTGAAATGATTGAACCAACCCCGGCTTGCAACGAATTCTTCATCACAATCACCTTCACTTGCTGCACCTGCAGCTTTTAAATCATTTAAAGTGATTGAAAAGGCTTAAGTTGTTTATTGCACTAAAGTAAAACTAAGTAAGAGCCATAAGCACCTATTCTAACTTACCTACAAATTCTTAAAGACATAGTCAGGAAGAGATCTTGCTCATAACCCCAGTACTGCCTACATCTCCAAGCCTTCCTTACTACCAGTTTCTAATATACACCACCACCCTAAGTCATGTCAACTCAGGAAATCTTACATGACCAGTCCTAAAGCATCTACAGTCTTACTTAGATCACAGTATGATATATCTATCCCAAAGTTAAAATAGTGCAAGGCAATACATAAATAGTAAAAAAATGTTGTTGTAAGCGCTGTTGACTCCGTTCCGACTCATAGTGATCCTGTGTAGGGTTTCCAAGGAACAACTGGTGAATTTGAACTGCCGACCTTGTGGGTCGCAGTCTAGTGCTGATCATACAGTGCCACACCAGTATCAACGTAGTCTAAAGCACACCCCTATAATGGAAATTGAAGTCCTTTGCCAGATTCCCAATGCTTTCAGTCTGACTCAACCTGCCTTTCAGCTTGTTTTCCAGCACTTCTCTGCAATCAAACAGAATTAACAATCCCTTAAATACACCTTTCTTAGACCTACTTTGGTGGCTGGTTTTTTACCACTTAGCATGATTCTTTCCTTTCTCTGTTTTTCCAAATGCTACCCACGTTCAAAGGCTGGCTCTCATGTCTCCTAATCCTTGAAAAATCTCCAGCTCGCCCCAGTCCTCAGTGACCTCACCCTACTCTGAACTCACCACCCTCTTTGTCCACATGTACAGCTGTCACTGTCTGGAGGCTCATTAGTTCATCAGCCATAGGCAACCGTGTGACGGCTCTGGGCGTGTTAGCTCCGACTGTTACTTAACCTTTAATCTTTTGCATATTGGCTCCCCAACTGTATTATTCTCTCTTTGAGTATTATGCTCATCTTCGAATATCTCACAGCATCTAGTACAGGGCCTAACATATAGCAGGTAGTTAATAACTATTTATGAATGACTGACAATATAGAAAACCTCTTGATGCTCATTTTCTAGTTTATTCCACCTGAGGAGGGTAAAGATAGGTACTAGTATTTACTGAGGGCCTGTTATTGCACTTGTCTGTCACTTTTCGAACATTGTTTTCTTTTCATCATCTGTCTGAGAGTTAGGTATATTTGCTTAAAGTTAAATGTTATGGAAATAACTCGTTCAAGGTGAGACAGCAGTAACGAGACTGAGTTGAGATGCAAACTCTGGTCACCTGACTTGGAATACCAAGCACTTTCAACGGTGTCCTGAACCCTCCCACCTGAACATCCTTGGGCAGAGTGCTGAATGTCTTACTGTGAGTCTCTCAAATGCCTTTCCCATGACGTCCATGTTATCACTCCCTTCAAACCACCTCAGAAGAATTGCTTTTCTTGGAATCCATTGCTTCTTTCATGTTCTCAAGTAATTGTCTCACAATTCCCTCCCTGAACCTGGATGGACATCTTTTCTACCTTGAAATCTCACTTATCCTTGAAGGTTCAACTGAAATGAATACTGCTTATATCAAGCTCTGTGATCCTACCCTATAATAAAATTAAATGCCCTTACTCTGAATCTCCACAACCCATTGCCTCTTCCACAGTTTAGAGCTCACTTAATTCTAATTCAAATTCCAATCAGTTATTCTTGGTGTGACACTGTGAGATAACGCACTGGACAGTAAAATCGGTTTGAACTGAAAAGTCGGTGGTTCAAACTCACCAACTGCCCATCAGAAACCCTATACAGGTTCGGACAGCACTTAACAACAACACCAATGTTGCCTTTTCTCCAAGGCTGTAAGCCACTTCTGGCAGGGTGTCCATCCCTTTATCTCTATAATCTGGACAGTGCACAGCGGCAGGTGTCTTAAGGTACCTTTGATGAAAATGGCAGTCAGTGGTACAGAGTAACACTGCACACCTTCAGTGACTACATAGATAATGAGTCACTGGACACCAGCCAAAGCCATAAAAAGGAAACTTGAAGCAGATTTTCTATATCTGTCTTCAACTCTCAACCCAGGGATTTCCTGCATGAAGACACATGGTTCTCAGTTTTGAGTGTGTCAAGAATGATCCCACCTCCCTCCTTCATCTGGTCTAATATCCAATGTTTCTGAGCTAGTTAATACCACAGGAAAAGAGACTGCTGTAATAGTATTCATGTTCTTTTTAAAGTACTAAGAAAAAATCCTGGTGTGGCAATGTAGGATAATGCGCTGGACCATAAAGTCAGTTTGAACCACAAAGTCAGCTGTTCAAACCCACCAGCTGTTCCTCAGAAACCCTATATAGCATTGCTGTGGGTCGGAACAAACTCAACAGAATTTAAAAACAACAACAACAAAGAAAAACAAGTTCCCTAGTGTGACACTAGAGGATAAGCACTGGACTATTAACCTTAAAGTAACCACAAGGTTAAGGAACTCTGGTAGCGTAGTGGTTACAAATCAGACTGTGAACCACAAGGTCAGCAGTTTGAAACTACCCGCTGTTCTGCGGGAGAAAGATGAGGCTTTCTGCTCCCGTAAAGATTTACAGCCTCGGAAACCCTGTACAAGGTTGTTATGCCTCGGAACCGACTCCACAGCACATAACCACCAACAACAACCACAAGGGTGGCAGTTCAAATCCACCAGTCACTCCTTAGAAACCCTTTACAGGGTCTCTGAGTTGGAACCAACTATACAGCACTTAACGACAACAAGAAAAAGAAATGACTAGCTACATCTCTTTTAAATAAATATATCTTTAGAAATAAGGTGCAACCTCTAGGTTTGAAGCAAAACTGCATACAAACAACCATACCAAGTGAGCATTTTAGACCCTATTTCAGTGATGAGATAGAGCATTTGGCAAATAGAGTCATGGTCCTTTCCCAAGATTCTAAGACAAATTATATCTAAAGATGTAAAGTGAGTTTCCTTCTAAAGAGCAGGCAGCCACAAAGGGATTGTAGCTACAGGACCAACCAGCAGACACAGCAGTATAAAGCCCATAAATCAGTGCACAGCCTCTGGCTCCGCTAGACTCAAAACTAAGACCAGCTGAGAAATCCAAACAATGAATGTCTTTAGAAGCAATCACCAGGACAGGGCTTAAGCAACAATTTTTCCATGGCATACACCCGCTTAAAGGCAGACCTTAAAAGTTTTAATTCTGTATTGCCAGTTTCTAGCTCAAGAGGCTGTTAATTGCAACTTCCACTTATAGTGACCCTTTATAGGGTTTCTGAGGTTTAATCTTTTTGTGGGAACATAAAGCCTTTTCTTTCTCTCATGGAGCAGCTGGTGGGCTCCATAGAATAAACACTGGACAACAAACCACAAGGTATGTGGTTCGAGTCCACCAGCCGCTCCACTTAATAAACTAAAAACTAAACCCACTGCCACGGAGTCAACTCCAACTCATAGTGACCCAATAGGGTAGAATAAGCTACATGGAAGAATTCTGTAAAGAATGCCTTATTAGGAGGCAGGGTTTGATGGCGGCAAGGGTGGAGGTGCAGGGAAGTTTGCCGTCAGTCATACCACAGAACACCAGGCAAAAGAGACTGAGGGCAGAGCAACAAAACTTGAAACCACAAAGTTAGGAATATTTTTAAAGTTTGAAGGCTTATAGCTAGTGGAACTTGAAGCTGAAGAAATC
>NW_006408721.1:4028546-4043516 GCF_000296735.1 Chrysochloris asiatica | reverse complement strand
GGGGAGGGCAGGCTTGTAGAGTATTCTCTTTGATTGGTTGATGATGCATGGAGCTGGTAGATTGGCACCATCAACCTTTAAGTTAACACCTAAGCACTTAACCACTGTGCCACTAGAATGCCTGTAAACACTTAATGCTGCTGTTGTTAGGTTGTATCAAGTCAGTTTCAACTCATAGAAATGCTGTGTACTACAAAACAAAACGATGTCTGGTCCTGCACCATCCTCACAATTGTTGCTAATCCATCTCATTGAGGGTCAATCCTCTCCTTGCTTTTCTTCCCTTTTATCCTCTATCTTTCTCTTTTCATTTTTTCTTTCCTCATCTCCTTCCTATGCAGGACCTGTTGAGGCCCTAATTACTAAAAGAATTATGGATCTCCCTACTTTACCTCACCCACAGCCCCCAGACAGTACAAGGGAGTCCTTTATGAAATGTTGCATAATAAATTATTTTTTTTAAATGATTGGTGGTTCCTTTGTTTTATTGATGCCCACGCTTCAGAGTCTGCCTCTTGGGTAACTCAGCTCTTCTCTTATTTTCTTACTTTTACCCTCATTTTAAGGCGTTCTAGTGTGGTGCTGTGGGTTAATGCGTCAGACTGCAAAGTTGTTAGAAATGCAAGGTCAGTGGTTCAAGCTCACCAGCTGCTCCTTGGAAACCCTATACAGGGTCACTATGGGTCGGAATCTACTCAACGGCACTTAACAACAAACAAAGTAGTATAGTGATTACCAGTCAGGCTGCTCAAGTCAAGGTCAGCAGGTCAAAACTACCAGCTGTTCCGTAGAAGAAAGATGAGACTTTCTGCTCCCGTAACGATTTACAGCTTCAGAAACACTGTATAGGGTTGCTATGACTTGGCACCAACTCCACCGCACACCAACAACAACCTCACTTTCCCTCCCCCTTCTTCTTCCTAGTGGTCTCAGTCTCTGCAAAGTTCAGCTGCTGGTTCTGAACCCTAAGAAGCAAGGCCCTCAGAGTCATTTCTTAAGAATTCTTCCTTGCACCTTATGTTAGATTACTATGAGGTAAATTCACAGCTTCTGTTGACTGTCCTTTCCACCCAAACCCTTCTTTTCTATACTCTGTTAGCCCCAAAGAGCCCAAAATATTACTAAGAACTCTTTGGGGAAGACATATAGACTCATAGTAGCCTTTTGGAATTTACTGGCCACTGTGCCCTAAATTAGTGTGTTGAACTGCAAGGTCAGTTTGAACCGCAAGGTTGACAGTTCAAACTCACCAGCTGCTCCTCGGAAACCCTATACAGGGTCGCTTTGGGTCAGACAGGACTCAACGGCACTTAACAACAACATATCAACCAAAAGAGTTGATTCTATTCTTGAGCACATTCCAAATTAAGGTTAGTGCAGGGTACCAGGAAAACAAACAATGAAGTGGGAGAATAGTGTCTTTCCCCAGGAAAACATATACAGCCCTTTCTACTTATCCCATTGTTTTTTTTGTGTGTGTGTGTTTTGTTTTAAGAATTCATATTGAATTATATTTGCTTTATTGGGTTTAATAAGAAACAAACTCATAGGTGTGTGTAGGCCTTTTTTTTTTTTTTTTTTTAACTTTAATAAAGAGAAATTTATTGTCTCATAGTATAGGAGGCTCTAAGGGAAGCCTGACTCTTTTGGCTTTGGGGAAAGGTCCTGGTCTCCTGTCAGTTTTGTAGGCATTACATTCCTTGGTAATAGTAGTGAGGTTGGCCCAGGATCGGGCAGTGTTTTGTTCTGAGGTGCATAAGGTCACTATGAGTCGGTACCGACTCAATGGCACTTAACAACAACAACATTCCTTGGGGCTCGACATATGTCTTGGCAGCAATCTTTCCTTAGATTGAGGAGTGTCTCGGTACAAGGACTCCAGGTCCAAAGGACTGCTCCACTTTTTCCTCCCCTTGTTTTTTGGTGGTAGTAGCTCCCTCTGATCTCTGCTCATTTCTTTCTCCTTTCATCATTTGTAAGATAAAGATGTTACAGCTCATGCCCCATGGAAACTTCCCTTACATCAGATCAAGGCTGTGACAGGATTAAGGGTGTTGTTTGTGAAACATATGGTCATCGACTGACTCAATGCCCATTAGCCTCTCTGAAGGAGAAAGATGAGGCTTTCTGCTTCCACAAAGTTTCACAGCCTGGGCCACCCTGTCACTATGAGTTGGAACTGACTCAATGACACTTAACAACAGCAACAACACTTCCACCCTTAACGCTCTTATTGGTTTATCACATCCGAGCACATTAGGGGACTCATCATATAGCTGCCACATTATATCAGTACATAACTGCCAACCACTGGGAATCATTGCCAAGATCCAGAGAAATGCTTTGTATAATACTTTTTCATATTATTTTGTTTTCTCTTTAAAATTCTGCAACATGAATGTAAATATATTACTTAGCTTGGGATTCAGGTATGTTTTTCAACTTAGGTTATGCCTTTCTTTACTTCTGGAAAATCATCATCCATTATTTCCTTATATATCACCTCCATCATTCTCTTCATCCTCCCTCTTTGGGAATAAAGTTCCATCTGTTTTCTGCCATGCTTCTCCTGCCTAGGTATCACCTCAATTGTGGCTTATCCTGTGCATTGTTATTTTAATGTCTGTATGTTTGTTTTATACTTTTTACTGTGAAGTGAGTGAGGGTTTACAGATTAAGATCATCAGCTTTGCATTCAACAAATCATATACTGTTTCATCTCAATGATTACAATCCCTTCCATGCAACAACAATTATCTCACTTCCTCCCTGTGGTTCCTATTTCCATTCCACCCTCCTTGCCATCTCTTCTCAACTTTGTCCTTAGGGAAATGTTGCACTTTTTCTCTGAAATGACTGGACATTCCGTGGTGAATGTACCTTACTAGTGTGGTTGCCTCCATTATATACCTATCTATTGACTGGCTGAAAATTGGGCCATGAGAGTGAGTTCCATTCCATACTTGAAGGTGGTTGAGGGCTGTAGTCTTGGGTTTCTCTAGTGTCTTAGAGACCAGTAAGCCTGGTCTTTATTTTATAATTTTGAGTTTTGTTTCACCTTTTCTCCCACTCTACCTGGTACCTTCTAATGTAATCCCTTTTTGAACAGTTGGTAACGGTAGCCAGACACCATCTAGTTCTTGTGGTCTCAGAGTCCTCAGGACTGATGTTCACATGTCCCACTAGTCATTGGACTAATTGATTCCAAGTATCTTCAGTTCTCATCACTCTTCTTTCTTCTGCACATGCAGAGACCAACAGTTGCACCTTGGATGACTGCTTTTAAGATCCCAGATGTTACCCACTAAAGTAAAATGTAGAACTTTGTTTCTGTGGCCTATGTTATGCCAATTGACTATGATCGTAAGCCCCCAGGCCAAGCAACTCATCGCTTTAAGATGTTTCATAAGATCTAAGACTTTTTCGTCCTTTTAATTTACTACAGTTTTGAGCTCTGGTAGCATAGTGGTTACGAATCGGGCTGCAAACCTTAAAGTCAGCAATTCGAAACTATCAGCTTTTCCGCAGGATAAAGATGAGGCTTTCTGCTCCCGTAAAGATTTACAGCCTCGGAAACTCTGTACAGGGTCGCTATGAGTCAGTTCCAACTTCACAGCACATAACCACCATCACCAGTTTTGAGCTATAGCTTTAGCTATCAGGTAACTAGTTGACAGTCCCTCCCAGTCAAGTTTTCTCACCAAGGGTTAGGCGTTTCAACAGGGACACTGAGCAACTGTAAACCCTTTACCCTGTGCTCACCTACTCCCAGCCTCCCCTACATCCTGACACCATGTCCACATATCTCATCTGAACAACCTGCTCCTTGCAGCGATGGGTATTTTTATTTTTTTGCCATCTACCTGACTTGCTATGCATTGAATGGCAATGCAACAGCACCTAACAACAACCATCTGTGTCTTACTTCCTGATCATTTTCAAGCAGGGCAAGTGTGTATGTGTGATGTTGAGGGAGGGGGACTGTTAATGTGAATTAGTATTCAATACTAACTCCTAAAAGAAATTGCCTTGTCTTATCTTATCTTAGAAGGCAAATACTCTTTTATTTTAATGGGAAAATATTCTGAAAATAGTATCAATGGGGGAAAAAGCAGGATATCAAATTATAGATACCATGTGTTCCAGGCAAAGCTAGAGACAAAGAGGCATTGAATCAGGAATGGAAGGAAGTATACTAAAATGCCTACAGAGACTTTTTCCAGGTTGGAGAATTAGGGTAATCATTGTCTTCTTCTTTTTAAAATATGATTCCATGATCTCCTTACTGTCTACCATGAACAAATATATTACTTTCATCATGATGAATGGAGGAATGAACTTTTTTAAAATTTGTTTTGCAAATGTACGTCTCCTTGCCCCTACTCACAGTTTGATTAAGAAGCCAGAATTAAAGTTGAATGAGCTGAGTGTAAACCCCAAAATCAAACTCACTGCCAATGAGTTGATGCCAACTCTTAGCAACCCTATAAGACAGTGTAGAATTGCCCCATAGGGTTTCCAAGGCTGCAAATCTATACAAAAGCAGACTGCCTCATCTTCCTCCCATAAATTTGAACTGCTGATCTTTAGGGTAGCAGTCCAATGCTTAACTCACTGTGCCACTAAAATAAAACTCTTCCATCTGAGTGCTCACTCTCAACTCATTACCATTGAATTGATTCGACTCATAGAGGCCCTCTATAGGGTTTTCAAGTCTACAAAACTTTACTGGAGCAGAAAGCCTCATGTTTCTCCCTCAGAGAAGCTGGTGGGTTTGAACTTCCAGTCTTGTGGTTAGCAGTCCAGTGCTTATCCTACAGGGCCACACTATGGCAGAGGCCTTCAAATCCTTCTTAACCACAACCCCGAGCCTTCTTTCCTATCGTACAGTCCAGTGTCCAGTAGGCCTTTTGCTTGTCTGAGAGCTGAGGGTAAACTGAAAACCACAACCAAAGAAGTGGCTCAAGCATGAAGCATAGATCCGGCAAAACCAACTTGGAGATTTGCCTAGAGGCTCAGCCGCTGCTTTCCAACACCTCACACACCCCAGAACTCAAGCCAAAAAGATTTATTAGCAAAATGGGAAGGAGTGGAGGTCAGGAGTAGGAGGGACCCAGGCAAAGAGCCAAGAGGGAATTTCCAATAAGGAATTGAAACTGTTGTTCTTAGGAGCTGACCAAAGTCCAAGGATCTCTGAGGTTGGGGAGAGAAAGACTGGGAGAAATGGACGAAATGGAGGCAAGGTACAGGTCAGCTCAGGGATCCCCAAACTCTACCTCTAGTTTGAACCTAGTCTGCTCATGGTCACATCACTTTAATTCCCTCTTGTGTTTTTCTTTAACTTCTTCCCTCAGCTCCCACCACTAGCAATAACTTAATCCCATCCACCAAACAAACTGAGCTTGTTTTCCTAAGGCCTGCAGCTGCTGCTGCCTGGGGTGACAGACACACCCCAGTTCTGGGAGAAGGAACTAGATTGTAAGGTCAGAAAGAAAGTGAGAAGGTGGAGCAGGGTAGGGGCAGAAGAGAAATGCCTTGGAGTAGACTTCCACGAATGCAGAGAGGGCACTGAAAAGCACCCCAGGCCCAAGCCCCTGCCAATCTGTGGAGAGGACACTGATCATGACACGGTGGAGAGGACACTGATCATGACACGGTGATTGAGTACTAACTCTTGAACTACCTCAGTCTTGAATTCAGAGTAGATGGATATCCAAGGAAGAGAAATCAAGGAAGCTGAGGACACAAAATTCAGTTCTCCTTGTCCCAATTTCCTCTTGGAAAATTGACCTCCTTTAAAAGCCAGAAATATCACCACAGAAAGCTTGTAAGTCCATCTTCTGCCTATAACTGATTGGAATACCTAAAATGGGATAAAACATGCCCAGTGAAGGAGGCTTCCTGCAGAGCCTCTGCATTACATAAGACTATAGGTGGAATCCTGAACAGCATCCAGAATCTTCAGAGGTGGGAAAATTCCCCCTGAGAGGATGGGCAAACCAGCCTGGAGCAGCTAGGAAAACAGAAGATACCTCTTGAAAGAAAGACTGACAGGAAAAACACAAACAGATCGACCAATGACTACAACAACAAGCGAGTTGCCTGCCCAGGAGACATCAAGGCAGGGGGTCGGGTCCCCTCAGAGTAAACCCCCTTCCAAGACTAAGACTCAATGGGAATACATGCTCTGATGGGTGACCATGTTCGCCACCAACAAGGGGAAGGGAGGGAAAAACAGCTATAAGGCTGCGAGCTAAGCCCTACAATGGTCAATAGACTCCTGTGAACCCAGGTGGAGACCTGGTTGGCCAGCAATGTGGCAAGACCTGGGGACTCTTGAGTCCAGAGTCAGTGGCATAGCCATGGAGGACTGGAGTGGAGAGTGAAGTGTCCAGTGGATAAGAGAAGAGAGCATATCCACAAGAGCATCCACACATGCAGATAATACCCATTTATTTGACCTAGCCTCAATGACTGGGTGATGAGAGCTCAACTAGAAGAAGAAAGAGGAGGAAAAAAAAAAGAGTAACCTGATAAAATTAGATGAACTTGACCTATACCTATGGATGCAGTAGCTCAAAAGAGGGAACAAATCTTTGCAGCAGGGATCATTCCCACCCCCTCCATACACAGAGTAGACAGAGATGGGCAACTTGCACATTGACTATCCAAAATGGGGGGGAGGGGGTTTACAAAGGCAAGAAGTGACTGGCTTACAAGCTTTCAAGAGGGAACCTAGATCCAGAGAGCGTGGAGGAAGGTAGAATCTCTACTAGGTCTCTTGTGATGCAAGGGTGAATAATTATTACCAGGACTGATTGTGAAGGTTGTAAATGTAAAAGTGGGCATTTTGTGGCAAGGAGAGAAGTGATTGACTTTGCAAGCAGGGAGCAGAGGTTCCTGGAACCATGAAGGGAGACGAGCAGAGAGCAGAACCCTACCCAGAGAGGGAGCGATCCCCGAGATGGAGGCAGAGATGATGGCGTGGAGAGATGAAGCAGCTGGGGACTCAGGATCCAGGGAGGAAGGGGGGCTGTGTGCTGATAACCTTGGGGTGGGAGGGAGGGAAGCAGGCTTATAGGATGCACCCTTTCATTGATTGGTGATGTGTGGAGGGGATTGTAAGCATGGCAATGAAACAATATACAATAAGATGAATGTAAAACTAATGTTCTCCCATGTAAACTGTCACATAATTCACAATAAAACTTAAAAAAAAAAAATTACCTCCTTTTGTTAACAGTGTCTGGTTTCAAAAAAAATAATCCATCCCCAAAGATTTCCATATTAATGACACCTTGATACATAGGAGGTAATGTGATGAAGTGGTAAGAACTTCCTGCTCAGACCAGGGCTCAAATCCTGACTCTGACCATGACATGCCAGTTAGATTATCTGTAAAATAGGGATAGCATAGTTCCTCCCTCCCTCTGTGCTGGAAAGAAATAAATGAAAGAGCAAATGTTTGGGGCAGAAGCATGAGCCTGGCACATAGTAAGCAGTAAATCAACAAGGGTTGTTGCTATCACATCATAGGTCCATCCCTCCATATGACTTCAGTTCAAACAAAGCTACCCTGAGGAGTGTAATGAGAAAAAGTGTTAGAGTAAACAAACCATGGTGCCAATGGTTAATGTGCTCAGCTGATAACTGAAGGTTGGAGGTTTGAGTCCACCCAGAGGGGCCTCAGAAGAAGACTTTGTGATTCACTTTTGAAAAATCAGCCACCTGATTTTTCACCCCTTCAGAATCCCAGTCACCCCTTCAAATAACAGATGTGACCATATTCAGTATAGTTTTACTCTAATATAAATGAAGTCACCATGAATTAGCATTGACTTGATGGAAACTGGTTCAGCAAACCATGGCATGTAAGCCAAATCCAGCCAACCACCTACATTTTTATGGCCAACAAACTAGGAATTATTTTACATTTTTAAATGATTTGGGGTGAAAGTTAAAAGAATATTCCATGACACAAGAAAATATATTGAAATCAAATTTCCAAGTCCACAAATTAAGTCTGATAGGACCATTATCACACATTTTTATGTGTTATTGTCTAAGGCTGATTCAATGGTGCCTAACAACAACGACAACAATGGCTTTGCACTACAATGAGTGGAATAGTTGTGAAAAAAGACATATGACCCACAAAGCCTAAAATATTTACTATTTGGACCTGTACAAAAAAAAAAAAAAAAAAAAATTGCATATCCTGCATTAAACCAAATGAAATCTATCCCATCTAGTGCGTTCTGATTCACAGCAACTCTGTGAAACAGCAGAAATGTCCCATTGGTTTTGTAAGGCTGTAATGTTTACAGAGTCCTAATGTGGTGCTGTAGAATAAGCACTGGACTGCTAGCCACAAGGTTAGCAGTTCCACCCCACCAGCTGCTCCTCAGAAACCCTACACAGGGTTGCTATGAGTCGGGACCAACTTAATGGCACTTAACAACAAACAAGTGTTTTTGGAAGCAAGCTGCCACATCTTTTATTCATGGAGCTGATCATGGTTTATAACAGTTTTATTCTAATTCAACCCTTTACTGAGAATTTTCATTTTCACCTGCGATACACTGAGTCTGAAGCTACATAACGGTTTTCAAAGATCTCCTGGTGAGTCTTATGTGAATGTCTATACATAAATCTATAATAATAGGTAGAATCGCCTAGGGATCTTGTTAAACCATAAAGTCTGATTCAGTATATCTGGAGTGGAAATGCAAAAATCTCAGCAGGGTGTTGAACCAGAATGAACTGATTCAATCCACTGACCATTCAGTTGTCAGTCAAGTGCTTTACCCACAGCACCACCAGGGTTTCTGGAGTCTGCATAAAAGGATTAACAATCCTCTTCCCATTTCCCATACATGAGAGATAACATCTTATCCTTTCTAACCCCAAACACAAAACTTTACCATGCACTTACTTCGAGCATTTGGCGCCTCACTATACCACTATTAACACCAGTTGGCTACACTTTGGAAAGTGTGAAACAGGATTAGGCTGTAAAACATTACTGTCATTTTCTGAGCAAGAAATCAAGGGTCCTATAATCCCAGTCACCCCTTCAGAATAAAGTCAATGCGCTCTTTGTTCTCTCAGCCCTTGATCTTTCATTTTGATTACTATTTCTGAGTCTGCTGTGTCCGTTTCAACAGGCCCAGTTGTTTAAAATATGAGTTACGTTTTCTCTACATCTTTAATCAGCTTACTAGAAGAGGTCAGGAAAAAGAGTGAGAAAACATTTCATATATACATAGAAAGAGAGAAAGTCAGTCCTTGAGTGGTGCAAATGATTAAGCGTTCAACTACTAACTGAAAGGTGAGAGTTTGAACACAGAGGCATTCAGAAGACAGGCCTTGAAATTCACAGCCTTGAAAACCCAATGAAACAGTTCTACTGTATACATGTGAGGCTTCCACGAGTCAGAATCAACTCCAAGGCAACTAACAACAATAATAAATAACAGATACATGCATATTTGAGTGCTTACTGTGTGCCAGGAACTTTGAGGATTACAATGATGAAAAAAAAAAAAGTCTCTGATAAGGGGAGAGACCAAAAGACAAATCATTAGTAATGAAAATAATTGCCTTAATGTGTTCTAAGTGCTGAGAGAGCAAACTCTATAGTATAGTGCAGAGAAAGATCAGGAAAGTCACAGGGAGGTGATAACTTTAACCTAGGAGACTTTGAAGGGTGAGGAGGGTTTGTGAGATGGGAGGTCATAGAGCCATCAGAAAAGCCAGTGCCATCAAGTCAATTCTGACTCATAGCAACCCTCTAGGACAGAGTAGAAGCAGCCTGTAGGGTTTCCAAGTCTGGACATCTTTACCAAAGCAGACTGCCACATCTTTCCCATGTGGAGAAACTGGTGGGTTCAAACTCCTGACCTTTTGGTTAGCAGCCATCGGGGCTCCTTCACCAGAAAGCAGCAAGGGTAAAAACAAGGAAGTAGGACATGTGTGGTGTGTTCAAGCAGAGGGTGTATGTAGGGGTGAACCCTGGAGAAAGCTGAGGCCAAACGATGAGTGACCTTGTGTGTCCCAGTCAGGGATGATGCTTTATCCAGGAAGCGATGGGAAGTTCCTCATAGATTGTAAATAAGAGAAAAAGCTAAGAAGTATGCGCTTTTGAAAGACCATGGGTAGCAAGACAGAGGTATACACTGACATGGAAAAAGCCTTGATTGAGACAAACAAGTTGTGGGTGATGGAAAAGAACAGGAGAAGGAAAATCTCGACTGGAAAATTAACAGGGATTCATGATATACCGCCTGGTCAAGTATGGGAAGGGAGGAGCTCAAGGATTGATCTCAGATGTATTTATTTCCTGTAGCTGCCCTAATTTAATGGAAACCGGATGGTTTATAAACAGTAGAAATTTCTCTCTCACACTTTAGGAGACCAGAAGTCCAAAATGAAGGTGTTGACAAGATTCCCATCTTTCTGAAGGTTCTAAGGGAATGATCTTCCCTTGCCTCTTCCAGCTTCTGGTGGCACCTGTGTTCCTTGGTTTGGGGCAACATAACTCCAATGTCTGCCTCATCTTCCCACAGCCTTCTTCCCTCTGTGTCTCTCTGAGTCTTTTCATTTACTCTCTCCTAGAAGGATACTCTTCATCACCCACTCCAGAAAGATCTCACTTGCATGTCCTTACCTTACTTATATCTGCAAAAGATCCTTGCTCCAAATAAGTCACCTTCCAAGGTTCTGACTAGAAAAACATTTTCTACAGAGACACTGTTCAACCCCATGCCAAGTTTCTAGTGGGTACCTGGACAAATATTAAAGTTACTAAAGCCATTCAGTGTGGCAGGAAATGCTAGAGGAGTTGCCATTTTGACCGAAGAGAAGAGCTATGCTGTTGTTAAGTATCATTGAGGCGGTTCTGATTCATAGCACCCCTATATAGGGTTTCCCAGGCTGTAATTTTATACATGGGTATAATTAATTTGACATTGATTTATGGTATTTGATCCAGTTTTAGGTCATCTAGGTAAAGAAATTCAGTAGGCAAATACTGAAACTTTAGGTCCAGAGCACAGAAAATATAACAGCTAGAAATATATATCCATATACATCGAAGAATCACTAGTAACTGATGCATAGGAGTAAATGACATTGTTTAGCAAATGTGAAGACAAAAACAACAACAAACGACAGACAATTGGAACCCTAGGGAATGCTAGCATGCAGGGGGTGCAAAGCAAGGGAAATCGACAAAGGATTGTTATTGTTGCTAAGTGCCAGCGCCATCGTTGAGTCAGTTCTGACCCTGTATAGCATTTCTGAGGAGCAGCTGGTGAGTTTGAACCGCAGACCTTGTGATTCAAACCGATCGTGCTTATCCTATAGCGCCACACCAGGGCTACTCGACAAAAGATAGGAAAATAAAATAAAAGGTAGTCATTTGTGCCCCAGTCAAGAGCAGATTAGGTAGAGTAGTAGCGATTGGGAACTAAGTAGGCAGTCCTGACTTTTAGTGACCCTGTAAATCTTTGGGAGAAGACAGCCCCATCTTTCTCCCGTAGTGCATACTGCTGACCTTGAGGTTTGCAGCCCAAGTCGAAGCCTATGCTACCAGGGCTCCTTAAGTGGAGTGGTGGTGGTGTCGTTCTGACTCATAGCGACCCTGACAGGGTTTCCGAACCTGTGGCTTTGCACGATAAGCATTAGGCTGTGAACCACAAGTTCTGCGGTTCGAGACAACCAGTGGAGTCATTTCTCCGGAGAAAGATGAGGTTTTCTCTTCCGCAAAGATTTAAAGCCCTGGAAACTCGAGTCCACAGACCTTGATCTTTACAAGATTAAGCAAATCTTTACGAGAGCAGAAAGCTTCAGCTTTCTCCCGCGGAGCGGCTGATAGATTTGAACTGATTCAAACCGCTGACCTTGCTGTTAGAAGCCCATCTCCTAATCCACTACGCTACCAGGATTACTTCAATACAGTTGTTGTTGTTTATGCGCCGTGGAGTCGATTCCGACTCATAGCAACCCTGTTCAGGGTTTCCGAGGCTGTAAATCTTTTTGGGAGCAGAAAGTCTCATCTTTCTCCCGAGGAACAGCTGGTAGTTTCGAAATGCTGACCTTGCGGTTCACAGCCCGATTCGTAACCACTACGCTACCAGAGCTCCACTTCAATACAGTTGTTGTTGTTGTTTGTTCCGACCCATAGCGACCCTGTACAGGGTTTCCAAGGAGCAGCTGGTGAGCTTGAACCGCCGACCTTGCAGTTCAAACGGCTTTGCAGTCTGGCGCATTAACCCATGGTGCCACACCAGAACTCCACTTCAATACAGTAGTAGCGGTTATTGTTGTTGTTTTTCTTACGGGCCCTAGAGTCGACTCATAGCAACTCTGTTTAGGGTTTCCAAAGAACGACTAAGTGGGTTTGAACTGCCACCTCGCGGTTTAAATTGATCTTGTGGTTCACATCGACCTTGTGGTCCAGTGCTTATCCTACAGCGCCACACTACGACTCCTTCAGTAGAGTTCTTGTTAAGTGCAGTTGAGTCTGTTCCGACCCAAAGCGACCCTGTATAGGATTTCTGAGGAGCAGCTGGTGAGATTGAACCACCGACTTTGCACTTCAAACGGACTTTGCAGTCCAGCACATTAACCTGCGGCACCATACCAGGTGAAATCAATAAAAACATAAAAAATGTTGCTAACGACTTAATTCTGCCTCATGACGCCCCCTATATGTCAGAGTAGAACTGCGCTCTGTAGGGTTTTCAATTGCGTTTTTGGAAGTCCACCACCAGGCTCTTCTTACAGGAACCTCTGGGTGGACTCGAACTTTCAACTTTTCTCTTAGCAATTGAGCCTACTATTTGTTTGCACCACCTAGGGAATATAAGAAGAAAACACAAATATTTGTGGATTGAGTACTCAGGGAATTTGAAGAAACTGAGGCAAAGAGGATAGAGTTTACTTTAAGAAGTGACGTTTCCACAATTACTTAATGCATTCTTTTTTTCTTTTTTTCTCCTTTTTCTTCACCTTTCTCTCTCAAAAAACCAATTGTCTTTCCTGGAAAACATTCCTTATTTCTAGCTCACTAATATTCTGGAGGACACCAGTTGATGTTTGTAACTCTCCAAAGTGGCATCAGTTTCACAGAATTCCAAGTGGATCTTATTATGATTGTTTGTTATTGTCACTGAGTCTGTTTCAATGCATCATCACACTGTATAGGGTTTTCAAGTGTTTTGGGAAATCATTATTTGAGGGAGTTTTACTCTTACCTAAAAAGCACTTTTAGGCAAAAGTCAGAAAAGGAGTACGAGAATCCTATTGTGGGATGAATCCTGTACGTTGGAACCCTCTGTAGTGGGGTCTGCGATGAATTTGTGTCAGGAGTCAACCCTCCCCCTACTCCAGCATATAGTCAGATGCCTGGAGAGAAGGGAAAGGGGGCCAGCTACATCCTCAAGCCTTACTTCCAGCACCAAGTTCCCTCTTATATTTTAGCTTGAGAATCACAATGCGGAGAGGTTAGGGTAACACTGGACCAGGCCCCTAGACAGCAGGGTTGGGTTCTACTTCCAGCTTCCCTTATCTTGTGCCCATTTGATTGTGTTAATAAATAAATATGATTAAGACACTTGCTTAAAACCTCTAATGATTTCAATTTGACACAGGATAAAGTCCAGTATCTCTAATAGGGCAAACATGTATCAAACAGCTGCTAGATCTCTCCTCAAATTCTCTTGTCCAAGCAACTGGAATTTCTTTCTTTCCAAAACAATAGCCTGCTCTCTTGTTCTTGTGGCTTTTGAATACGCTACATACACCCTCTGCCTAAAAGGTCTCCATTTCCCCACTTTATCAGGTAACCTTGTATTCATCTCAGTAGGTGTCAGGGTCTTCAGAGAACTCTTTGTAAATTCCTCTCACCCTGGTGTGGCACTGTAGAATAAGCGCTGGGAATGGCAAAGTCAGCAGCTGCTCTCAGAAATCCGCTACAGGATCACTATGAGTCGGAACCCTGAAGGGCATGTAATCACAACAACAGTATAGACTGGACTCCTGCTGTTGTTGTTGTGTGCTGTCCAGTCAAGTCTGACTTAAAGCAACCCTGGAGGTCAGAGTATAGTGACTCCATAGGGTTTTCTAGTCCTGGTGTGGTGCTGTGGGTTCATGCGCTGGACTGCAAAGTCAGTGTGAACTGCAAGGTCTGTGGTTCAAGCTCACCAGCCGCTCCTCAAAAACCCTATACAGGGTCGCTATGAGTCAGAACAGACTCGGCATTGCTTAAGAACAGCAACAACAATCTTTACAAGAACAGATGGCCAGATCTTTTCTCCTGCAGTGACTGGTGGGTTTGAACAGCAGCCTTTTCCTAACATTCAGATGCCCTTTTGTTACTTGTTTAAGGTCAAGCTCTCCTATTATGTTTGCATCAGGGCAGTGGGGAGCTCTGGTGTCACTGTAGGATAAGCACTGGATTGCTAACTGCAAGGTCAGCAGTTCAAATCCACCAGCTGCTCCTCAAGAGAAAGATGACGCTTTCTGCTTCTGTAAAGACTGACAGCTTCAGAAACCCTATACAGGGTTGCTCTGAGTTGGTGGAATTAACTCGATAATGGTAAGTTTGGTTTTTTAAGGTAACCAGGGCAGGGATCAAGTCTGACTTTTCACTGTTAAGACAGTAGCACTGAGGTAGAAAAATGAGAACAGTGTGTTCATCTCTTCGCTTACTCATTCAACGTGTTGTTAGTAGCACATCACATGATATGCAGGAAAACTCTGAAAATGAGAGACAAGACCCAATTTTTAAAAAATATTCCTAATAATTTATGCAGAAAATATAAAGTTAATGTAAACTTAGTCAACATTCCCCCCCCCCAAAAATAAAAACACAAAATATTCCATACAATATTAGTCTTACAATCAAAGAATAAAATTATTAGTATTATACATGACCTCACACAATTCATCATATATTATTGCTTT
>NW_006408721.1:3977216-4026674 GCF_000296735.1 Chrysochloris asiatica | reverse complement strand
GCAAAAAAGAGGAAGACCCCAACGAGATGGATAGATGCAGAGGCACCAACAATGGGTTCAAAATTAACAATTGTGAGGATGGTGACAGACTGGGCAGTGTTTCATTCTATTATGCATAGGGTCCCTGTGAGTTGAAACTGACTCTACAGACCTAACAACAACAATAGTCAAAGGATACTATTATTATTATACATGACCACTAAGGTCATGTATAGTAGTATATTAAGATACAATAGTATACGTTAGGACAAGAAAGGATATTAGAAATCCTCTAACTCTACTACTTGTATGTTGTATGTCTCTGTTGTTGTTGTTGTTAAAGTGCTGTCGAGTCGGTTCCGACCCATAGCGACCCTGTATAGCGTTTCCAAGGAGCAGCTGGTGAGCTTGAACCACCGACCTTGCAGTTCAAATGACTTTGCAGTCTGACACAGTAGCCCACACCAGGACTGCATCACAATTAAATATCCTAGTGACCATAAATTATGGACATTTCACAGAAATTCTAATATTGCTATAAATAATATCTGAATGAACTAGCTCAGTAAGCATTACAATGTTTGAGTAAGCTGAGTTTTTCAAACACACAAATATAAGCACAATAATACTTGTCAAAGTCTTGCTATGATGAAAACTACAACTATTTTATTAACTAACATTTTCCCTTAACTTTTTTAGTTGAAGTGCACAAACCTTTGAGTCACACTCAGCACATTTTTGCAGAAGCATGCAACCATAAAACTGCCACCCAGATCAAGCTATCTGCACTTTATCTGCAACCCGGAGATCTCTCTCCCGCCCATTTCTAATCAACCCCATTCCCATACATACCAACGGCAACCAGTAGCTCAATTTCTTTCATTATAGTTCAGTTTTTTCTGTTTTTGAAATTCATATAAATAGAATAATAAATTATAACCTCTTTGGTGTCTGGCAATTTGTCTTCAAAATTATGTGGGTGAGAGCCATACATGTTTTTGCATGTAATAATGGTTTGTTCTTTTTTCTCACTTACTTTTAACTACTGTATAGTATTTCATTGAACGCATATGACACAATGCACATATTCCTTTTACTACCAGACATATGGACTGTTTTCAGTTTGGTGAAAATTGGTTTTCCCATTGTGGGCTTTGGTGCACATATCTGCACATTATAGATGGCTATAACCCTAGGTATGAAATTGTTAAATTTGTTGTTGTTGTTGTTGGGTGCCATCGAGTCGGTACCAACTCATAGTGACCTTATGCACAGCAGAACGAAACACTGCCTGATCCTGGGCCAAGCTCACTACTGCGGCCATACTTGAATCCATCGATGCTGCCACTTGGCCAATCCATCTCATTGGGAGTCTTCCTCTTTTACTCTGACCCTCCACCTTACCAAACATGATATTCTTCTCCAGTGACTGGTCCCTCCTGACAATATGTCCAAAGTATGAGAGACGAAGTTTGGCCATCCTGGCCTCCAAGGAGCACTCTGGCTGCACTTTTTCCAACACAGATCTGTTGGTTCTTTTGGCAGCCCATAGCACTTTCAATATTCTCCTCCAATACCATAACTCAAAAGCATCAATTCTTCTATGGTCTTCCTTATTTACTGTCCAGCTTTCACATGCATATGAGGATAATGAAAACACCATGGCTTGTGTCAGGTGCACCTTAGTTTTCAAGCTGACATCTTTGCTCTTCAACACTTTAAAAAGGTCTTGTGCAGCAGATTTGCTTAATGCAAGACATTGTTTGATTTCTTGACTACTTCTTCCATAAGTGTTGATAGTTGATCCAAGAAGAATGAAGTCCTTGACAACTTCGATCTTTTCTCCATTGGTAAGAATGTGGTTTACTGGTCCAGTGGTGAGGATTTTTGTTTTCTTTACTCTTTTTTGTTAAATCGTAGGGTATGCTTATGTTCAGCTTTTGTAGATATTGCAAAAAGTTTTCCAATGTGATTGTATCTCATCATCAACATCAATGTGGTTTACCTCCCCATCAACAAAGTAGAAGAGTTCGAATTTTTCCACATCCTCTAAATACTTGATGTTTTAAGCTTTTGTTTTATTTTTTAGCTATTCTAAAGGGTATGTGAGGAATCCTGGTGTGGCACTGTGGGTTAAGGCTCAAGGTGGCAGATTGGCAGTTCAAGCTCACCAGCGGCTCCTGAGTAACCCTATGTTATCCATAAAAGTAGATGTGTAGAGTTACATTCTTAAGGTCTTCATTTGCAATTCAATGGTAAATAATTATGGTGAGTAACTTTTCACATGCTCATGAGCCATTTGGAATATCCTCTCTTAAAACAGATTTCAAAAACAGAAGAAGACAGAGTAGTATCTTCATGGTTTGTTGTTGTTGTTAGGTGCCATGGAGTCTGGTAGTGACCTTAAGCTCAGCAGAACTAAACACTGCCTAAGTAAAAACTTCTTAAACAGAACACACACAAAGAAGACTATGCATAAAAGAACCAAGTACAGACTTCTTGAAAATGAATCTTCTGTTCATCAAACGGCACCATTAAAAGAATGAAAAAACAAATCAAAGAGTAAGAAAATATATTTGTAGCTATAGCCAGAATTCTTACAAATCCGTAAGATAAAGGCAGACAATACAAAAATGGGCAAAATACTTCAACTGAACGTTCTTTATTATGAAATACTTGTTGTTGTTGTTATGTGCCGTGGAATCATTTCTGGCTCATAGCAACCCTGTATAGGGTTTCCGAGGCTTTCTCCCATGGAACGGCTGGTAGTTTTGAACTTCCAACCTTGAGGTTAGCAGTCCAATTCATAACCACTATGCTACCAGAGCTCCTTATAATAAAGACAGTTCATCTCATGTGATTTTATTTTATATCTTTAAACAAGCTTTCATATAAATAAAATCACAAATCAGTAATAAATAAATAATTATCTACCTTAGTTTTAGATATGGAAAACATAGTTTACAGTAGTTTCTTCATCTAACAAGCTCCCCACCCACTCTGAGTCCTTATCTGATGAAAGAATTCCTAGTCTCAGGACTTCCAAATGCTCCAACTAAAATATAGTAAAGAAAAAGATGATTGTCCACTTTTGCTTTACAGGATCAGGTGGGTATTCCTGCTCAGATAAAATGCTCCAACCTCCAGACCCATAGGGAAAGTGAACAATTTCTTCTTTCTTCATCTCTCTTGGTACTTTCTCAAAAAGCTGGTTGTTCCCCCAAGCTATGTACACAACCTCTTCACATGTCCCCACAGCACCACCACTACCACCACCACATCTTTTGACAACTTCAAAAAGGATGGAGAAAGAAGTTGAAGCAAGAAGGGATCTCTGCAGGGAGCAAGGAAGATGGGCCAGTGGGAAGGACCAGGGATAGGACCAAAACTCTCTTATCTACAAAGATAACATTCCACAGTCTCTAGGAGGATCCTGGGTAGTGTAAATTTTGGGTAAAAGTTTTGAGGAAGAAAGTTCGGGCAAACTGCTTCCATAAAGATTACAGACAAGAGAACTGTCCCAGTGCAGATTTTGGTGCACATGTCGATACATTCTGTTGAGTATAAACCTATGTATATTCAGCTTTATTAGATATTGGCAAGGAAAAATTTCCCAATGTGACTCTATTAATTCATTGTGCCAATTTACCATTAGTTGGGTCAACCATATGGCAATGAGTTTAGTTTTTTAGGTTTTCAGTCCCTGGGAGCTAGACTATGGTCCATGGCTGAGAATTATAAGCAAATGTTGTTGCTCACTGTCTTCTTTCTTTTTCACCCTACTTAATTAAGAGGGAAAAAAAAATCAAATTGAACTTTATCATCATTGAGCTTTATGAATGAAAAATGCAGATGTGGCAGATATAAACCCAACTGCCTACTAAGTACCTTCTAGATGCCCAGGCCATATACAATATATTGAATAAGTCATTAGTAACTGGAAGAATATGGTTTGGATGGGTAATAAGAACATCTGGTAGTGTAGTGTTTATGAATCTGGCTGCGAGAACCTTAAGGTCAGCAGTTTGAAACTACCAGCTGTTCCGCGAGAGAAAGATGATGCTTTCTGCTCCCATAAAGATGTCCAGCCTCAGAAACCCTGTACGGGGTCGCTATGGGTAGGAACAGACTCCACAGCACCTAACAACCACCATCTGTCAACTTGCTGTACTGTGGAAAATGCATGTTGCTATGATGCTGGGATTTCTGAAGTGCAGCTGATGACCTTGAACCGCCTGCCTTGCAGTCAAACCAACTTTTCTGTCCAGTGCATTAACCCGCAGGAGTCCTGGTGTGGTGCTGTGGGTTAATGTGTCAGACTGCAAAGCCATTTTAACTGCAAGTTCAGAGGTTCAAGCTCGCCAGCTGCTCCTCAGAAACTAGATAGGGTCGCTATGGGTTGGAACTGACTCGATGGCACTTAACAACAACATGATGCTGGGCAGGAGTCCTATTGTGGTGCTGTGGGCTAATGTGTCAGACTGCAAAGTCATTGGAACTGCAAGGTCAGTGGTTCAAGCTCACCAGCTGCTCCTTGGAAACTCTATACATGGTCACTATGGGTCGGAATTAACTTGACAGCACTTAACAACAACAACGATGATGCTGGGGGCACTCACTCTTCTATGACAAGAAATTTGGAAGACAGTTACCTGGGCAACCTATTGGAAGAGATCCATATTTGTGCCCATTATAGAAAGGTGGCCCAACAGAATGAAGAAATCATCAAACCGTATCATTAATATCACATGCAAGTAAAATTTTGCTGAAGATAATTCAAAAACCATTGTAACAAATTGATAGAGAGTTGCCAGAAATTCAAGGCAGATACAGAAAAAGGCATGGAATGAGGGATATCGTTGCTGACATCAGACGGATCTTAGTTGAAAACAGAGCATACCAGAAAGATGTTTATGTGTGCTTTATTGATGATGCAAATGTTTCAACTGTGTGGATCATGACAATCTATGGATAACAGTGTGAAGAATGAATATCCCAGAACACTTAATCAAGCTCAAGAGGAGCCTTACATATACCAAGAGACAATTGTTCAAACAGAATAAGGGGATGCTGAATGGCTTAAAATCAGAAAACCTGGGCTCCAGGGTTGTATTCTTTCACCACACTTAGTCTATGTATCTGCTGAACAAATAATTCAGGAAGCTGGGCTATATAAAGAAGAAGATGGCTTCAGGATTGAAGGAGGACTCATTAACAGCCTGCAATATGATACAACCTTGCTTTCTAAAAGCAAAGAGAACTTAAAATACTTAATGATGAAAATCAAAGACCATAACCTTCAGTATGGATTGCACCTCAATGTAAAGAAAAAATTCCTCATAAGTAGATCAATAAATAATATCTTCACACATGGAGAAAAGATTGAAGTGGTCAGAGACTTCATTTTGCTTGGTTCCACCCTCAACACTCATAGAAGCAACAGTCAAGAAATCAAACAACGTATTGCATTAGGAAAATGTGCTGAACAAGAGCTCTTTAAAGTGTTCAAGAGCAAAGATATCAGCCCATCTGACCCAAGTCATGATATTTTCAATAGCCTCATATGCATATGAGAGGGGAACATGACGATTCCATAGGATAAGCACTAGACTTCAAACCTCAACATCAGTAGTTTGAGCCCACCTGCTGCTCCAGGAAAAAGATGAGGCTTTCTGTTCCCATAAAGAATTAATAAGCCTTGAAAACCCTATATAGGGTCACTATGAGTTGAAACTGACTCGACAGCTCTTAACTGAACATATGCATGTGAAAGTTGAACAATGAATAAGGAACACTCTAGAAAACTTGATGCATTTGAGTGATGGTGTTGGAGGAGAATATTGAAAGCACCATGGACTGCCAGATTAACAAACAAATCTATGTTGGAAGAAGTACAGCCTGAGTGCTCCTGGGAAGCCAGGATGACCAGACTTGGTCTCTCATACTTTGGACACATTGTCAGGTAAGACCAGTCCTTGGAGAAAGATATCATGTTTGGTAAAGTGGAGGGTCAGCAAGAAAGAGAAAGGCTGCCAGTGGTATGGATTGGCAAAATGGCTGCAACAATGGGCTCAAGCATGACGAAAATTGTGAGGATGGCACAGGACCCAACAGTGTTTCATTCTGTTGTCTCAATGAGTCAGAGCTGACTTGATGGCACTTAACAATTGCAACATAATTCTGGAAGCTATGCCACCAGTATTTCAAATACCAGTAGGATTACCCATCACAGACAGATTTCAGCTAAGCTTCCAGACTAAGACACACTAGGAGGAAAGGTCCAGTGATTTACTCTTGAAAATTAGTCAGTGAAAACTTTATGGATCACAATAGATTATATAATATAGTGTTAGAAGATGAGCCCCCTAGGTTGGACCCCAACATAGATTTGTTTGCTAATCTGGCAGTCCATGATGCTTTCAATATTCTCCTCCAATACCATAACTCAAATGCATCAATTTTTCTAGAGTCTTTCTTATTCATTGTTGTTGAATCAATTCCAACTCATAGAGACCCTATGGGACAGAGTAGAACTGCCCTGTAGGACACAGTAGAACTAAATCTTTATGGAAGCAGAAATGGCTAATGAATTTAACTGTTAACCTACCTACTGTTTAGCAGCAGAGAGCTTAACACAGTGGCCACAATCATGGATATGAGCATTCAACCAATGACCATGCCCAAGAACTGTGAATAGAGTAAGAATAGGAGAAAGCCAAGGACTCCTAGAACACCCACTTCCTGTCAGTAGGAGGAGTTAAGCAGATTAAACATGAGCTGCTGGAAGTGTAGGAGGAGAACCAAGGAATACCAAAAAACAATGAAAGCTAGAATTTCAAGAGAAGTACAATATTCCACAGATGCAAGTAAATAAAGATTTGCCAATATGGAGGTCAATGGAGAACTTAATGGAAAAAAATTCAGTAAATTATCCAGAGAATAAGGCAGTTGGGATTGCAGATTGCTATGGAGAAGGGATAAAAGGAAAAGGAGGGTCCATCTACCCTACCTGATCATCCAAATGAATCAGTTTCTTCCCAGGATAAAAACATTATGACTGTATATGTAGTTTTTCACGTTAAGTAAAGGAGGGAGTCTGCAAAAACAGAAAGACCTTCATGGAGATGAACTGATACAGTGGGTGCAACAATGAGCTCAAACATAGGAATGATTATGAGGATAGCACAGGACCAGGCATCTGTGGTTTCGTTCTGTTGAAGATAGGGTCACTATGAGTCGGAACCAACTCACAGGCATCTTACAACAGCAATATGTAGGTTTTCAAAGGCCTGTCAGCTCTCCTAGAACTGTATGGCTTGCCATGATCTTGCTGTAAGCTTTTGCTCAGTTCAATAGACTCTTCAGTGTGGTGTCCCTATGCCTCCCCAACACTCAGGAGTGGATTGAATACCACAGATAGTGTGCCTAAAATTCAGGGAGGAGTGAAGTATGGTACTTGAGCACTCATACCAAACTTTTTTATAGGGCCCATGGGAGAAGGGTGGAGAGAGGCAATGGAAGCAAAGCGCATACATTTTGCCACACATTGGATGGAAACCAAGAATAATCAAGAAGTTCCTAGATCTGATTGCTTGTAAAAGCTTTAATTGCTCTCTGGGTAGGTAGGGGCTGAGTGATAATATGGGTATAATTTTCTGGTTTCTGAAATCTTAATATTTCATAGATGTATGCCTCTGTATATATTTTGTTGTAGTTAAGTGCCACAGAATTGGTTCTGACTCAGAGCAGCCTTGTATAGAGTTTCTGAGGCTTTAAATCTTTGAGGGAGCAGAATGTCTCATCTTTCTCCCATGTGTATATATCCAGCTGGATTATAAAATCTCTGGAGACAATGGGCAATCCTAAAGTTCAAACTGAACCACTTGCCATCAAACTGATGTCAATTCATGGCAACCCACATGTGTCAGAGAACTAACTATGCTCCGTAGGTTTTTTCACTGACTGATTTTTTTGGTGATGGATTGTCAAGCCTTTCTTCCAAGGCACCTCTAGGTGGACTTGAACCTCCAGCCTCTCAGTTAGCAATCAAGCACAATAACTGTTTGCATTACCCAGGGACTCCACTATATATGATGGTGGTGGTGGAGTGCAGTGTAGTCTGTTCTGACTCATAGTGACCCTGTATAATGTTTCTGAGGCCGAAAATCTTTACGGGAGCAGAAAGCCTCATCTTTCTCCCATGGAATGGCTGGTAGTTTTGAACTGCTGATCTTGAGGTTAGCAGCCCAACCCTTAACCACTACACTACCAGAGCTCCTTTCTACTACATATACAATAGTAATTTAATTCTAATTAGGCAATAACTATTTAGACACAGGAATGACTTAGTCAGCTATATCACATTATTCATTGCAAATGCTTTCTCATTGAGTTGTCAACCTCCTCCATTCAATGAAAAATTCATGTAGGGAAGGGCCCCTGATGTGTGTCTTTTGGCAGTGCACACCAAAGAACCTAAGGAGCTCTGGTAGCGTAGTGGTTACGAATCGGGCTGTGAACCACAAAGTCAGCAGTTTGAAACTACCAGCCACTCCACAGAGAAAGATGAGGCTTTCTGTTCCTGTAAAGACTTACAGCCTCGAAAACCCTGTACAGGGTTGCTATGTGTCAGAACCGACTCGACAGCACTTAATAACAACAACCAAAGAACCTAAGCACAGGAGGTACTCAATAGATGTCTGATGATCACCCAATTCACAATAAAAGTTTTAAAACCTGTTTCATAAAAGCACAGATAAAATGCCAAGTGTAAAAGAAGCAGTTAGTAATCCTTTCCTCCAGTCCTTGGATTCCATGTCACTTCCTCACAGAGGTCTTGTTTACTTACTTGGCACTCATTTTCACAACATTGCAGAACTCTTTTCAGTTCCCATTTTCTTTATTCATTTTGTAATTGTCTGATTTCCCAGTAAAATGTAAGTTTCAAGCAGTCGAATATCTTATATATTTTGTTCATTGCTGTAACCAACTGACAACACCAACAAAGATCTAGTCCAACTGCACCAAGTCAATAACTTGTATGGAACAAAAGGTTTTCACTCAACTACTCTCTAATGGTTGGTAGTTCAAACCCACTCACTGGTACCACAAAAGAAAGACCAGGTGATCATTTTTGTTAAGATTACAGCCAAGAAAATCATACAGGGCAGTTCTACTGTATACATTTGGGGTTGCCTTAACAGCAACACTTTTGGTTTAATTTTCTTGATTCACTGGAAGAAGATTGTTAAGACTTTCTTCTTAGGTATCTCAGGATGAACTGAAACCCCCAAGTTTTATGTTAGCATTCAAGTATGTTAACCATCTGCACCACCCAGGGATTTCAAAGGCCTAGTACCAGCTGCCATTTAGTTGCCCCAGACTCATGGTGGCCCTGTATGTGTCAAAGCAGAATTGTGCTCCATTGTGGTGGTTTTCAATAGCTGATTTTTCTGAAATAGATCTCTGGACCTTTCTTCTGAAGAACCACTGGATAGACTCAAACTTCCAACCTTTTGGTTAGCAGCAGGGTATATTAATGATATGTACCACTCAAGAATGCCAAAGACCTAATAACCCACCACCTTCGAGTCGATTCTGACTCATAACGACCCTCTATAGGGTTTCCAAGACAATAAATCTATATGAGAGCAAACAGTCTCATCTTTCTCCCAAAGAGCAGCTGGTAGGTTTCACCCACTGACCTTGTGATTAGTAGCCCAATGCCTAACCCAGCCAATATTTGTGAAGTCAATGAATGAGTGAGCTTAAAGAAAGTAAATCTAGAATTGAAGTCTTAGATTAGGCAAGGAAGCAAAATCTTGGGACAACTCTTCCCTGCCTAGGGACTCATGTTTCATGGACCCTAGTGTAACATAGCCCCAACCCCCAGACTCTCATTCCTCTCCACTTCCCCCAAGCATTATCTTACCCAGGAATATGAGAATAGGGCCTCTGGCTTTAGAGTTCATCTTAACTCTCCAAACTTCAGTAAATTTTATTGGGTTGAATTGTGACCCAGGCTTTCTAGCATTAATCAGATAAACAATGCTAGTGTGTGTTGATGGCTTACTTCTCCCTCTCTTGAACCTTTAGTCCCTTTCTATCTCCAGAAGCCCTTAAAAGGAAACCTGGGCAAATATGTATGTATGTATGTATGTAGGTATGTAGGTAGGTAGGTAGGTAGGTAGGTAGGTAGGTAGGTAGGTAGGTAGGTAGGTAGATAGATAGAGACCAACCATTAAGACTTTTTTAGTTCCCACAGTTATTTCCTTTTCCTTACCACACACTGACTCTCCAAATTCTAAAACTCCTCCAACCACACAAGCAGAAAGGTGTTTTTCAAGTGGGCCAATGAGTGAGGAGACTTCCCTGCCATGCACATAGCTCAGGTGATACTGGAAACTTGCCCTAGGACTTTCTGAAACCAGATGACCTTCTGCCTTCTTAACTGGACTTATTGTCTGTGTCCAAAGGATTCTGGGAACCATAGGTGGAATGCTTGCTTATGTCATCTCCTCTGCCTAAGGGAAGATTTTTGGTTGATAACTGCTAGCTGGGTCTCTCTGGTAGTGAATCTGTGCACCAGCACCTCCCCTACCTCATACGCCCGTCACTGAGTGGACTAAGACTGAGGGGAGGGGGGTGGTGTGCCGTGGAGTCTTCCGGAGTCTCTCCTGACTCATAGCTTCCCTGTATAGGGTTTCCATGGCTGTAAATCTTTATGGGAGCAGCAAATCTCATCTTTCTCCTGAGGAGATTCAAACTTCTGACCTTGCAGTTAGCAGCCAGCTCATGATCCACTATGGTACCAGGGCTCTATCCCTCAGTCCCCCCTCCCACCTCACTACCTCCCAAATCCTCATTCAACTTTCCTTGACTTGCTGCTAGGGGCTAGATGGTTCAGGAGATTTCTTTTGTTGATGCTATTAGTATTGAGATTTTGCTTTGTCTTTCTTCTAATTCAAAACAAATGGAACTAGGAAATGAAGAACAGTTGTCAATTCTAGAAGGAACTTACCTTTGGCAAATGCCAAAGGGAAATGAAGGTGAATACACAGTGGCAAACAAGTATTTATTTCTGAGCATTAAGAGGTGTTTACAATGATCCAGCTAACCTTGTCCAATAGAAATACAATGTGAGGGACATATGTAATTTAAAATTTTCTAATAACAAAATTTTGAAAAGGAAAAAAAAACCAAGTGATATTAATTTTATAATATTAAGGGACTTCAAAAAGCTGATGGGAAATTTCTATCATTGCTTAATTTCATTTTTCCATTAATTTTAATTTCCTTTGTATAGTTTCTTTATCAAATGCATCAAAAATATTATCATTTCAACATGTAATCAGTATAAATTCTTAATATGGTATTTTATATTTTCTTACTAAGTCTTTGATATTTACTGTGTATTTTATACTTCAAGCACATATCAATTCAGATATGTTCTAGCCACATGTGACTCAGAGTTGTGAGTTGTCATCAACTCATGGCAACCACATGTGTGCAGAGTAGAGTTGCTCCATAGGGTTTTCAAGACTGAGACCTTTTGGAATCAGATCACTATATCTTTCTTCCAAGACATCTGGATGGGTTTGAACCACCAATCTTTCAGTTAATAGTTAAATGGCTACTATCTTAGATAACATTAGTCTTGATAAAAGTGTTTTTGCTTAGGAAATACATAAGTGAGCAGATTAATGAAATGGTTCAGCTTATGATAAATACTAGAAAGGAAATAAGGGTCATGAGATGGCAACTGCAGAGTATGGAGTAGGGGTACTACTTTAAATAAGGAAGTCAATCTGAGATCCCTCAGTGGAGTGGACTTCGGTCAGAAATCTACAGTATACAAAAATGGACCTGACAAAGGAAGAAGTGGAAGGAAACATTCCAGGCAGAGAAAGTCCTAAGAACAAAGGCCCCAAGGCATCACAATGCTTGTCCATGAATGGAATAGAGTCCGGAGCACAGTGACTATCAGGGAGCATGGAGCCAGAGAGTGTGAAGAGGTGGGCAGAAGCCAGTGCGAAGAGGTGGGGCTTTGTAGGCCATGTAGCTTGATGTTATCGGACACACAATGGGGAAGCCGATGGAGGAAGTTGGGAACATGTTGCAACCTGATTTGTAGTTTTAAATATATCTCTGTCTTTAGCATTAAGAATGGGTTAGAAAGGAGCAAGACAAGAGAAGATAAACAAAAAGTTGTTGGAGAAGGTATTCGGGTAGTACAGGTAAGAGTTAGCAAAGGTTTAGTGAAGACACAACTCACGATGATCCAACATGTGTCAGGGTTTTCAATAGCTGATTTTTCAGCAGTAGATCAGGTGGCCTTTTTATTCCAAGGTGCCTCTGGGCAGACTCAAACTTTTGGCCTTTCAGTTAGCAACCAAACTTGTTAACTATTACTACCCAGGACCTCTGTAGAAAGATTTGTTGTTGGTATTAGCTGCCATTGAGCCAGTCCGGACTTAAGGAGTGTCTGTATGCATCAGTTAGAACTATGATCCATAGGGATTCCAGCGACGGCGTTTTCAGAATCCGATTAGCAAGGCTTTCTTCCTAGCCATGTTCAAGCTGCTATTGACAATCTATGAGGTATACTGACCAGGATTGAACCTGGATCTCCCGCATTGTTGTTATTGTTAAGTGCTGTTGAGTTGGTTCCAATTCTTAGCGACCCTATTGTTGTTGTTGTTAAGTGCCATCAAGTTGATTCCAACCCATAGCAACCCTACACAGGGTTTCCAAGGAGTGGCAGATGAGTTTGAACAACCGATGCTGCGGTTCAAATAGACTTTCCAGTCCAGCACATTAATGCACAGTGCCACACCAGGATTAAATAGCAACTCTACATAGACTTTCAAATGACCACAACATGCTTTGAAGGTGGGACTAGCAGGACTTGCTAACGGGTTGGTTAAGGAAAATGAAAAGGAAAAAGTAATCAATTATGTCATCTACACGTTTTACTTGAGCACATGGGTTTCAATCCCCCTTGTCCATCTGTAGCCCCTATTTCTGTAACCCATATTCCAAGAATTTCTAGTCTCCCCAAGACTTCAGCCAGAAAGCCAGCAGATAGATAATTTTCTCTCCAAAGTTCCAAGGCAGAAGATACTTCCCTTCTCTCTTTCTACCTGGCGATATGTACTTCTGGATTTTGTATTGAATTAAGTCTTCCTTGCCAGGACCACTTTCCTATGCTTTGGAGCCAAAGAAGTGCTAAGAAGGCCACATTAGAATCCCTCAGAGCCCTATTCAGGTGAGTCTGCCTAAATTGACCTGTAAGTTATCCCCCTGCCTGGAGAAAAGATAGCACATTTATTTCAGGGGTGAGTATCAACCAACAATACATTCAAAATAAGAAGTCAAGAAGGAGGCAGCCTCCCTGAACTGCATTTTAAAACAGTTTTAACAGCTACAAAAGACACTGGTCTAGTTTAAGACACAAACAAGATCCCAAGGAATGAAATTCCCTAACAGCACTTCCTTGTTTACTCTAGGCAAATGCTGAGTTTTAGTATCCACCTGATACAAAGACTAGACGGTATGTGAAATTTGGCATAACCGTTGAAATTGTGAAATGATTTAAGGTAGAAGTTACATACATATGTGGGTGGGGAGGGAGGTGACCCTGAGCTGCGCAAAGTGCAGAGCATATACAGTAAGGATAGAATTGACTTACCCTGTTTCCCTGCTGCCCGGGGCTAGGCTCTGTTATAGATCAAATTGTACCCTCACCACACACACTCATATATACAAAGTGGAAGTCCTAACCCCATGCCTATAAATGTGACCCAGTTTGGAAATGGGTTCTTTTGGTGTGTTAATGAGCACATAGGGTGGGTCCCAGGCCTGATCATTTCTGCATGTTGTCTTATAAAAAGAGCAGAATAGACACAGAGACACATGCACAAGGGAAAGACTGATGCTATGTAAAAATTGTTCAGAAGCAAAATATTCCCAGCAGATACTAGGATCTAGGAGAGAGGCCACAAAAAGAATCGGCACTGCCAAGTCCCTCATTTGGACTTTGAACCAACAGAATTCTGAGAAAATGAACTTCTGTTCTTTAAAGATACCACCCAACTGCAATCCCAACCCCCTCACCCTTGCTGTCTTGTGATGTTTTTTGTTACAGAAGCATTAGGTAACTAAACCAGGATTCATGTCACACAACAAACTCCAAAATCAACTAGTAGCACCTTTGTTACTCAGTAATAAGTGCCCCCAATAAATGGCATTTCCCTGAAGAACGACTGGGCCTACCAGACCCGACCTTAAATTGTGGAATTGGTTTAGTCACAATAACTATCAAGGTAGAAATGAGACACTGTTGGGTTGACTTTCAGTCTCTCCTAATGTGAGGCAGCCTCCTTCCTAGCCCCAGGGTCCACTGCTACCTGCACATAGAAGATGGGAGGGCACAGTAACTAGTGTATTTCAGTCTGTACCTTGAAACCTTCTCAGCAGTGGGTTTAAATCCTGGGCCTGGCAATCCTTGAGTATTCAATGGCTTGTTGAGAAGGAAGCCTGACTTTCTCTCTACCTCAGGCCCATTTCCTTTTCTGACTCTAACTTCTCCAGGAGACTGAGGCCTGTGGTATTGTCCAAAAAAGACCCAAATGCTAACTAATTTCTGAAGCTAGAATAAAATACTATAGCCTAAAGTCTATCCCAAAGTCTCTTAGGAGAGGAAGCTGTCACTTCCTAACAGACCCAAGGAGTTCTGGTGTAGGCACTGTAGGATAAACATTGGACTGCAAATCACAAGGCTGGAGGTTCAAATCCACCAGTAGCTCCTCAGAAACCCTATATAGGGTCACTATGAGTTAAAATTGACCCAACAACACTTAATAACAGGATTCAGATTCAAGGAGTCCTGGTATGGCACTGTAGGGGAAATACCAGATAGGAGACAAACAGATGAGGATGGAGGTAGGTAGGAAATGGGAGGCCATTAAGTTTAGTTAAAACCAATTCAGACACCCTTTGGACAATCAACAGGACTTCAGAGATTGACAAGTTTCAAAGAAAAACATTAATAACAGATATTTAACTTTGATTTTAAGGTTTTCTTACACAGGAAACCAAATAGTCACTGTAAAAAAAATTATTCCGTACTAAAATTGATCGTCAAAACTACCAGCTGTTCCCACGGGAGAACGATGAGGCTTTCTGTTCCCGTAAAGATTTACAGCCTCAGAAACCCTGTACAGGGTGGCTATGAGTTGGTTCCGACTCCACTCCACGGCACAAAACTACCACCACCACCAAAATTGATCCAGAGTCCTGGTGTGGCACTGTGGGTTAATGCATCAGACTGCAAAGTCATTTGAATACCAAGGTCAAGGTCGGTGGTTCAAGCTCACCAGCTGCTCTTTGGAAACCCTATACTGAGTCACTATGGGTCGGAATCCACTTAAGGCACTTAACAACAACAAAATTGATCCTGCTAGTGGCCTTTCCTCTACCCAAAGCTGTTAATCTTTTGTTTTTCTGTTCAAAGCCAGGTTTACTCAATTTGAATTTCAAAAGGTGTGGCTGCAGGTAGGAGGGAGAGTCAGAGACCACCTTGTGACTGGATAGCAGTTGAACTCAGTAAAAGGGGGCGGGGAAGGCTCCCTCAACCATGTTGAGATTAGTCAAATCTTCTATTCTTTCTCTCTTCTCTAAGCTTCGTTATAACCAGCAAACTACAAACCATTTGCTTTTTCTGGAATCACGTGGTCTCTCTCTACGTATACAGAATAACTGTGCAGCACCAACTTTGCATGTAAGTTTGGATTCTTTTTAACACCAGGAACCTTGATTTTACCTTACTGTTTAGCACACATTCTTCAGCCTGCAAGAGATACCATCACTTTACCAACACTTCCTTTTTTTCCTTTTCAAAATGTAATTTGTGTTTGTGTTTTCAACCCCAAAGTGTTTTGACCATATGCTCATATGTAATCATTAAAGTCTTTTTCTGTAAACCAGATCTAGGCTTTCAGTCAATGTCATTGTTATTAAGTGCCATTGAGTCGGTTCTGGTTCTGACTCATAGCAACCCTGTATAGGGTTTCTGAGGAGCAGCTGATGGGTTGGACTGCTGACCTTGTGGTTTGTAGTCCAGCGCTGATCCTACTACACCACACCAGGAGTCCTTTCAGTCTATAGCATGATATTAACCTAGATTACTGCAGATAGAAAATTCTAGTCAGCAGGAACTCCAAATCATTCTGATAATATCATATGCATATGGCATGTGTAATCTGAGAGAGAGGGTTGAATCTAATCTAGGGTCTGAAAAGTCAGTACTACACTGCCCACATTGCTGTTGCCACATTGAGGCCCTATAGGATAGAGTAGAATTGCCCTATGGGGTTACCAAGGCAGAAATCTTTATCACACCTTGCTCCCAAGGAACAACTGCTAGCTCTGAACCAGGGTTTTGAATCAGTTCTTCCAGGTTCAATCATCATGGCCAATGAATTGAAACCAGAGCATATATGAACTGGTAAGACATGGGTGAACTGGAGTGGTAACTGGAAAGGGAATCACCTTCTTAGAAAACAAGGGAAGCATGCACATTATTGTACGACAGTGTTGGAAACAAAAGTGCCGGACTCAAAGCTGGCAGCCAACTGCACTGCTTTTAGTAAACAGGTCAGTCTCCACAGTGCTGGCCACAATCCGGTCCGCTCTCCTGCATCAGGCTCCTGAAAGGGCTCAGTTCCCCACCTCCAAGTCTCCCATTTGAGGACATCGACTCATAATTTTGTTCCCATTCTAGTTATCATTCCAGTACACCCACATTTTACACATTTAGATTTGTTTAAATTTCATTGCATTGGTCACAACTAAACCATTTCAAATGAGTACAAAGCCCTGGTTTCAGCCACCAACCTTATGGTTAGCAGCCAAGCATTTAACTACTCACTCTGCCACTAAGGATTCTTTCCTGGAGAGCAGAAACCAGGTGTTCTTGATTCAGCTATCAGCTTTGTCTTTGAGTTATAACACTTTCAACAGGTCTCCCCTTCTCTTCTCACCCTCCATAGGTGAATTTAGGACAATGCCAATTCAAAAATAGGAACAATTCTAGTTGTACAATGCTGCATTGTTCTGTGAGTTTGTAAAGGACTGGAGATGGGGGTGGTGTAAATCACTTGCATTTTTAAACAATAGATAAGCACATATAAAAAAATCCGCTCAGCAATGAACAAAATCTTAATCTCAGATAAACTTCTAACCAATAACCTAATTATGGAAAGTCACCAATATTAAAAAACTCACCAACACACTTCTTGGAGGTAGGAATTTCTGGAGCTTCCAGATCACTAAGTCTAGCAGAGGCTGGAACTGCAATCTGCAAGGAGATTCTGCAAAGGAAAAAAGCATATTGCTGATCCTAACCAAACAGGCATGCATTTCATTTCTAGAGACCTGGCATTATCCTGCTTGCCTGGAATGCAAGCAGCACTGAAGGTTGAATTTGATCAGTAGTCAGGCTGCATAAAACAATCTCATTAAAGTGCAGTAGAATCCGAGGAATTACAGACTTATCCTGTCATGTGCTGTCAAGTGGGTTCCGATTCATATCGGCACCATGTGACAGAGTGCAACTGTTCCATAGGGTTTTCTTGATTATAAACTTATGGAAGCAAATCACCAGGGTTTGTTTCCCCCACAGATCCACTGAAAGGGATTGAAACAACAACTTGTCAGTTTGTAGTCAAGCAGTTAATTGTTATGCCAATAAAACAAACAATTGTCACCAAGTCAGATCTAACTCATAGCATCCCTATAGGAAAAAGCGTTGTTGTTAAGTGCTGTCAAGTCAATTCCGAACCATAACAACCCTGTATAGGGTTTCCAAGGAGCAGCTGGTGAGTTTGAACTGCTGACCTAGCAGTTCAAACGGCTTTGAAGTCTGGTGCATTAACCCACAGAGCCATACCAGGACTTCAAAAGTTATCTACAGAATTTCCAAGATTGTAATGTTTAAGAATTGTAAATGAATAGGGTTCCCAAGGATTGGCTAGTGGGTTTGAACTGCCAACTTTGTGGTTAGCAGTCCAGTGCTTATCCTTCAGTGCCACACCAGGACTCTAACAGTGTTTAAGGAAACAGACTGCCACATCTTTACCCTCAACTTATGGGTTCAAACTGTTACCTTCAGTTAGAAGCTGAGCACTTTACAACTACACCACCAAGGCTGCTCCCCATGCAAATTGTTGATGCTGTTGTTAAGTGTCATTGAGTCAGTTCCTACCCATAGCGACCCTGATAGAGTTTCTAAGGAGCAGCTGGTGAGCTTGAACTACTGACGTTGCAGCTCAAACTGACTTTGCAATCCAGAGCATTCATCCACAGTGCCACACCATGACTCCCTGTATAACTAGATATGGGTATAGATACAGACACGAATATAGCTATATATATATCACTAGCACAAGTGATCAATGTGCTCAACTGCTAATGGCTCAAATTCACCCAGAGGCATCTAGGAAAAGAATCTAGCAAGCACTATATAAATCTACCCCTGCAAAGGCCCCAGTTTCCAAAGGAAGGTCCTGTTTCAGCTGTGAAAGCTCTACTATCACTGCATTCTCCAGAATGGCAGTTTGAAGATGTTGAAGACCGGGACTTATGTGACAGTACTCTAAAACTGAGATGCTTAAAAACATGATTAAAAATGACTGACCTAGGGCTGAATCATAGCTCTGTTTTTATAAATGAAACTTTGTTGTTGTTGTTGTTATGTGCCGTGGAGTCGGTTCCGACTCATAGCGACCCTGCACAGGGTTTCCGAGGCTGTTAATCTTTACGGGAGCAGAACGCCTCATCTTTCTCCCGCGGAACCGCTGGTAGTTTCGAACTGCTGACCTTATGGTTCGCAGCCCGATTCGTAACCACTACGCTACCAGAGCTTAGTCTTTCCTAAATCCTTTTTTCTGGCTTCCAAAAAATGCTGCTGTTGTTGCTGTTAACTGCCATTAAGTAGGTTCTGACTCATAATGATCCTGTATAGGGTTTCCAAGGAACAACTGGTAGATTTGAACCACCGACCTGATGTTAACAGTACAACGCTTATCTTACACTGCCACACCAGAACTCCAATTAATAGAGCCTGTGATTTAGAGATGTGTGGCATGTAACATTTTATAAAAGTTTTAACTATCCTCAGCAAACAATGGAGAAGACAAGAATGTGATTTATGAAGAATTGTCAGAAAATGTTTACCAGGGTGATCATGGAAGAATTCTTGCATAGCATGCCCCAGGAAGAATATAGATGCATATATTTCAGAAAAGTGTTTGCTAGATTAACTCTAGGAAGTCTGTGTTTGACTTACTTCAGGGGCAAGATGGTGGAGAAGGCAGACGTATGAGCAGCACCTCTGCAACAAAAACATGAAGAGTAAAAGAAACCAATATAGATAGTGATCCTGGAACCCTGAGCTTCAGAGGCTAGAAAAAAGAGGTGGATTGAGTACCAACTGGAAGAGGAAAGTGAACAGGAGCAGACAGAGAGAAGAGAAACATGCAGACTGTCCACTGGAATGGAGCAGAGCAGCCATCTTGAGCTTTTTCAAGCAGCTGTCGGCACAGTGGTCTGAGGCACAGGCAGTGTCTGGAGGTTGGCAGAAAGTGGGAGTGGTGATGCATTTCTCCATTGTTCCCATGCCCTTCTGTTAGCTGGAAGTGTGTCCAGTACCCACCCCACCCCAAACCAGCGGGCAGTGGCATCTCTCCCTGAGCAGCCTGGGCTCTACCTGGGTTTGTGGGCTAGGAGTGCCACTCTTGTGTCTTCAGGTATGTGATGCTGCCCTGAACTGAGCTACACAAAGAGTGAACAGGAAACTGCATTTACACTTTCAGTCTCTATCACATCCACCAGGATTAAGGTGGTGAATATCTGAAACACAACAACATACAATCATTAATTAAATAGAAATACAATAACACCTCGAAATCTCATAGAAAACAGACAAGTTCAATTTATATGAACAAACAATACATAGTGCCTCAAACAAGTGACCAAAAAACAGAGTCTGAAAATATAATATCAGAAATGGTATCAGAACTACTGTATAAGGAATTTAAAAGAATGATATGTAGGGACCTTCAAAAGATTAAGAGAAAGATCATGGAATGTAAAAGAACACAGAACAAAATTTAGAAGAAGTCAGGAAAACACTACAAGAACAAACTGACCATAGAAATGAAAAACTGGCAACCACACAAAAACAACAATTGGAAAAACAGAAGATTAACACTAAGACTTCAGAAATAATACATTGAAAAGGTAAAGAAATAGAATAGAATCAATGGAAGACTGAATTACTGAGCTTGAAGACAAATATCTCAATATTCATCTGCTAAGGAATTCTGGTAGCGAAGTGGTTACGAATCAGGCTGCTAGCCTCAGAGTCAGCAGTTCAAAACTACCAGTTGTTCCATGGGAGAAAGAAGAGGCTTTCTGCTCCCGTAAAGATTTACAGCCTCGGAAGCCCTGTACAGAGTCACTGTGAGTCGGAACCGACTTCACAACACATAACAAAAACAACAAAGAAACAATCAGAAAAAATAACTTTAAAAAAAACTTGACAAAATCCTCTAATTTATGCTGTGCCGTATCAAGTGAATAATTTACATGTGATTGGAATCCCCAAACAGGAAAAGACACATAAAAAACAAAAACCATGGAGAAAATTGTTCAAAAATTGATATAAGAAAATTTCCCTAACATCATGAAAGACAAACAGGCAGCCATTCAAGAAGTTAAATGAATTCCAAACAAGATAGATCCCAAGAGAAAATCACCAAGACATATAATTATCAAACTTTTCAAAACCAAAGACTAGGTAAAAATCATGAGAGTAACTTGGGAAAAATGGAAAGCTACCTACAAAGGAGAGCTAACAAGACCAAATTCTGATTTCTCAGTAGAAACCAGGCAGCCAAGAAGACAATGGAATGGCATATATAAAACTCTGAAAGCAAAAATTACCAACCAAGAATCATATACCCAGAAAAACTGTCCATCAAATATAACAGTAAAATTAGGAAATTTCCAAATAAACATAAATTAAAATAAGTTACAAAACCCAGAACCTTACAAAAAATACTGAAGGGAGTTCTTTGTACAGAGAACCTGCAACAGCAGATTTAACAACCTGAGACAATATCACCCAGAACGCAACCCAGATATAGACGTATTCAAAGTAAAACAGACCTACAAGACTGAAAATAGGCAAGTAGAGATGCAAGCCTGCAACAAGAAACCTAATAAAGCAAAAAGAGGGCACAATGTAGTTACAGAATTTCCAAATGAAAAGGAAATCGAATAGATTTCAAGAAAATAAACATTTAACTGTAACCCTAAAACTAGACCAAAACTTACTTCTCGCCCTAGCCCAACCCCTACCCTTAACACAACCCTAGTCCTTGTGTGGCATTGTGGGATAAAGCATTGGACCACAAGGTCAATTTGAATCACAAAGGCAACAGTTCAAACTCACCAGTCACTCCTTGGAAACCCTACACAAGGTCGCTATGAGTCGGAACCGACTCAAAGGCACTTAACAACAACAGCAACAAACCATAACCTAACACGACACAAAGTCCTAGGTCTACCCTAGATCTAGCTATAATCCTAATATAACTCCTTATTTCTTCTCCTTCCCCAAAATATACATACACAAAAAAGAAAGACAACAGATGAGCTAACTCTACAAATGGAACTGCAGGATAAGCACTGGACCAAAAGGTCCGTAGTGCAAACTCACCAGTCATTCCTTGAAAACCCTATACAGGGTTGCTATGAATTGGAACCAACTCAATGGAACTTAACAACAACAACATTGTCATGTAATTATATGTGATCCCAAATCCTAATACTATGATCACATAGCCATTCTGTGATCCGACATCATTCTCCAATGTGTTGCTAATTCTAATCACTATGATAATAAAGAGGCAGGGTTAGAGACAGATGAGTTAATGAAGCGGGATACTACCTACAGGATTAGCTTGTATCTTGACTCAATCTCTTTTGAGATATGAAAAAGATTATATAAGTGAGCAGAGATCCAGGGGACCTCCCATCACCAAGCAAGAAGAGCCAGGCAAGGAGCAAGTCCTTTGGAAATGGAGTTCCTTCACTGAGCAATTCCTAGACCCAGGTGAAGATGGATGGCAAGGACCTTCCCTAAAGCTGACAGAATGAGAAAAGCAAAGCCTTCCCCTACTACTGGTGCCTGAATTCTTACTTCTAGCCTTCTAAACTATGAGAATGTGGTGGCTATGTAAGATAAGTATCCGACTGCAAATCACAAGGTGGAAAGTTTTGGTTCCCTAGTCACTCTGTAGGAGAAAAATGAGTCTTTCTGCTCCCTCAAAGCTTTACAGTCTTAGAAACCCAATATAGGGTCACTATGAATCAGAACCGACTTGAGGGTGTTTAACAGCAACAACTACAACAAAATAAGATAGACTACATTGTTGAAGACAATCAGCAAAAGAAAGGAAAGACTTCTTTGAACTTTCCACTATCCCCCAGGAAATAAGCTGAGAGTCATACTGGGCCCAGAGTAGGAACCTGAATTTTAGGAGGGGGGCACTACTTTTCACAGAAACAGCCTTGTCAGTGGGGAATGTGTAGGCTGCCTGGAGCCAGGCTGTCTGGGTTTGGAGGACCAGCTGATTTCAGGAGTTGTGTGGGAATGCCAGCTGGCCAACACCAGCAGTCCTTGTGACAGTTGGAGACCTTGAGACCAATGGGATGCTGCAGTTCCCCAAACTTAGAAAAGGAAGTTGCCAGTCCCACAGAATGCTGAGCTTAGATGAAGTCTCTCCCACCAATATGCAAACCATCTGACGCATGTTTTAAATCCAACAATAAACAATGTCATTTAGAGCTTAATAAACAGCAAAAAAGTGATACTGGCTTTTTCTGGGAGGGTAATGAGGTAGAGAAATGGGATCAGAGAAGAATACTTAAGCTAGTATATCAAAATTGCTAATATTTGAGTCCTAAGTGGGATGGCCTTTTCCATGGATTGCAGCTTAATGTAAAGAATGCAAAAATCTTTACAACTGAACCAATAAATAGCATCATGATAAATGGAGAAAAGATTGAAATTGTCAAAGACTTCATTTTGTTTGGATCTACAATCAATAATCATGGAAGCAGCAGTCAAGAAATCAAACAACATATTACATTAGACAACTCTGCTGCAAAAGACCTCTTTGAAGTGTTTAAGAGCAACGGTATCAGTTTGAGGACTAAGGTACCTCTGACCCTAGTCATGGTATTTTAAATTGCCTCATATGCTTGTGAAAGTTGGACAGTGAATAAGGAAGACCACAAAAGAATCCATGCATTTGAATTATGGTGTTGGTGAAAAATACTGTAAGTACTGTCTAATGTAACAAGAATAAACAAATCTATCTTGGAAGACGTGAAAACCAGAATGCTCCTTAGAAGTGAGGATGGTGAGATTTAGTCTTTCCTATTTTGAACATGTTGTCAGAAGGGACCAGTCCCTGGAAAACAACACCAAGCTTGGTAAAGTGGAAGGTCAGTGAAAAAGGTGAAGACCCTCAATGAGATGGATTGATACAGTGGCTGCAATAATGGGCTCAAACACAAAAAACGTAAGGATGGCACAGGACCAGGAAGTGTTTAACTCTGTTGTACATAGGGTCACTGTGAGTTAGAACCGTCTCATAATCAAGAAACAAGAGGGGCAGTGAATTCATAGGTGTACATTTTATTATTAAGTAGCAGTGGTTGTGTGATGTGGAGTCAGTTCCAACTGATAACGACCCTGTATAGAGTTTCTGAGGCTGTTAATCTTTATGGGAACAAAAAGCTTCATGTTTCTCCCTTGGAATAGCTGGTAGTTACGAACTGCTAAACTTGAAGTTCACAGGTCAATGGGATAAAGATGCGTCTAGTCTGCTTCCTTTTAGATCACGGCCTTGGAAACCCGGTAAGTGACTCTGGGCAGGGGTCTTGCCTGCAGAATGAGATGCCTCCAACACTTAATTGGGGGAGCTAGGCTTGCTGACCCACGAGCTACAGCTGAGTTGCCTTCAGATTGAGGATTATGGTCAAGTAGTGTATCCTGTGGGCACTTATCAGCAGTTCTACAATAGCTTTGTAACATCGGTAGGGCTGAGATGCCTACTTATGAGCACAGCTGAGAAAAGTCTATCTTGACTGGACCAACCCTGAGCATTTTAAATCCTGAATTGTAACCTGTTAATTTGCTTACCAAACCCCATAACTATGAGTTAGGTGTCTGAGTTCTGTTTGGGCACTGTAAGGAATTATCAACCTCAGCTGAGTAGAGAGTGCTGTGGGAAGAATGGTTGGTGCCATAAATTTTGTGTATATCCCAAGAAATATTTGGACAAACTTATACTGAAATTGGACTCCTGGTGTGACACTACAGGACTAACACTGGACTGTGAACCACAAGGTCACCAGTTCTAACCCACCAGCTGCTCCTTGGAAACCCTATACAATGTCTCTGTGAGTTGGAACAGACTCCACGGCACTTAACAACAATAATGAAATTATTTGGAATATATTTAAACAATAAAATTATTCTGAAACTAAAATTTATTTGTGCATCATATGGGTTTTTTTGGTGTGTGTTTTCTGTTTAATTATCTAAATCTGGCAGCTCTAATTATGAATCTCTTTTTGACCCAAAGGTAAAAATCAATTTTACAGCTTATAAAGAGAACCATTTCATAATAACAAGGTTTTCTTGCAAATAAGGGAGGGGGACCAGAGTAATAATAGTTACGAATTTGAGGCGTAGAATGAGACAAACTCATGTCTAACCCCTAGCTCTGCCACTGTGGTCTAGAGCAAGTTATTCACCTTTCCTATGTGTTAGTCTTTTCACCTGTAAAATGAAGTGGTTCTCTTGTAGGGCTGGTGTATCAAATGAGGTCAGTTGCTTTGCAAGTGCTCAGCATGGTACCAGACACAGAATTATGTGTCCTTGATAGCTGTAACCATTGTTATCTGGATAGAGGAGACTGACAGCATTTTGGCCAGAGATGCATCCTCATTACTGAGATAGAACAAATTGGAGCTCATCCCCACAGTCACTTATTGTCTGAGAGGTCAAAGACAGGAGAAAGAGGCAGATGACATCCACGTCCCTAATCCTAGAATGGAACTTGTGGTGTGATGCTGCTGTAAGATCAGCTCTAGACTGTGAACCCAAAGGTCAGCAGTTCAAACCCTCCAACTGCTCCTAAGAAGTTCTACACAGGGTCACTATGAGTTGGAACCAACTCAACAGCACTTAACAACAACAACAATCCTAGAATGTAATATTTTCCCCCTTCGTTCATTACCTTAGGTTTCTGAGGGCAGTCCCTTCCAGTGACTGCAACTGAAGTACGCATCAGGGTAAATGAGTCCAGTCACCAGAGTCACTTTGAGATGATAAAATGCACGTTCACACTCTTGCTCCAGGAAGTGTGCTTCCTGACATTTTAGAATTCTTAGTGATACATCAAGTTGTTATTTTGGATCCAGAGAAAACAACAATCACCATTAGCTGAGGACTTAGTGGAAATTTTAAAGACCCCCAACAGCTGCATACTTGAGGATTTGTGGAACTCTGTCTCTCTCGACGCTCATTTCTATTTCCTTGCTTCTATCCTCCTTGCTCTCCCTCTCCATTATTCTATCCGAGTTCTCTACATTAAAGAGTCCTCTGTCTCATGCAGACACAGATATAGTAGACAGTTCCAGCCAATTCATACTAACTTTAAAATTTGATTAACAAATAATCAATGCTTTATAATATTGCAAATCAGGAGAAAAAAGAAAGAAAGAAAGAAAAAGTCCATATGATAGGAAACTTCCTTGTCACAAGAAAAAGGAGTAAAATCTCCAGAAAAGACACAGTCGCCCTCCTCTTCACTGTTCACCATGACCCGGGTGATTCTCCTTTGACCAAGGAATTAGACGGCTAGGTTCTGGTACAGCTCCAGCCTCAGAATTACATGCAGCCATTCTTTGTAGGAGAGAAGTTTTCACAGCCTGGCTGACGGGCTGAGAGTTTAAATTTGGCCATTACCTCATGAGGTCCAAAGAAGTGCTTGAATTGGGAAATGGAGTTACGCAGGTTTTCACACTCTGTCACCAGCACCTGTGGGATTTCTGACCTTCTTTCAGTTTCACTTGCTCCATCACAGAAGGCACAGACATTTTAAAGCAATTTTGATTGAGTGCTCACGAAAACACTAAGCATGTCTTCCATGGCTCTAGTTTGAGGACAAGGGGCCCTGGTGGCACCGTGGTTCAGCGCAAGACTACTAACCAAAAGGTCCATGTTCAAATCAACCAGCTGCTCAGTGGGAGAAAGATGCGGTAGTCTGCTTCTGTAAAGATTACAGCCTTGAAGACCCGATGGAGTGGTTCTACTCTGCCCTATAGGGCCCAACTATGAGGAACAATTGACTCGACAGCAGTCAATAAGGGCCCTTTTGGTTGGTTGGTTGGTTAGTAGTTTCAGGATAAGTTTCTTTGCCAGCTGAAATCACCTTATCCCTACCTCAACTCAGTCATCCCATGAATTTGATGAAACTAGTCAAATCTTCAGCACAATCCTGAGGATGCTCCAATTTTTTTGATTGTCCCTGTAGCACTTTCCTGACTTCTTCCTTATTTTTCTCAACTCCATTATTTAGTGTTTTGATACCTTTTATAATCATTTTTCTGAATTCCTTCTCATGCATTTCCAAAGCCTGCCCATCTCCCAGTATGGAGTGTAGGTCTACTTCCAGCTCATTTGCCTCAGTCACTTTATCTCATTTCTGGGCATGTGCAGATGTGGTCATCTGCTTCTGTTTTGGGGGGCATATTCAGGGATTATCTGTGGCCTTAATACTCAGATGGGTATGTATTTTGGTATTTTTTATTCTTTCTGATTGCCTCCAGGTAGATGTGATAAGGAAATGGGCTTCCCTTTTCACTCTTCTTCTTGAGAAATTTCAAGATGCCACTGTTGGTCGTTTCGACGTAATTTAGGATTTAATTTTCAGCTGTTTCCTTTTTTGTCTGCCTGTCCCACTTCACAATCCCCATTCAGGCCTTTTTTTCTAGTTATAAACAGTTCAGGGCCGGCTGTGGCCATTTGTTTTTAATTGAAAACTGTCTCTTTAAATTTGAGGAGCACATGCGTAGTAAAACCCTCCGAGGGTGGGGCTAGGGTGCCCACTAGCTCAGGCACCCCTATAGTCAACCAGGATGGAGATGCACAGACAGCAAGGGACCAATGAACAGCTACCAAAAGAGAAGAATGTCCACACCTTTATCTCTGTGGTTCTGTCAGGCGTCTGTGGCTGCTCTGACCCTTCCCCCGCTTGTTCTCACCCAAGATGGTGGCTCCAGGAGCAGCTGAGCATATTGAATTAGAAAACAAAGGAATTCTTGCTTCTGTTACAAATTCCCCTAGCTGTAAGCCTTCCAACCTTCTAAATATTCCATTATATGTGGTTCAGAGTTCTGGGACCATCCCCTGAACCTGCTTGGTCCTGTATTCTGTGTTGATGCTGACGAAGCTCCTTTACTGCACTTCCACCTGATCTGCCATCTTGTTTGTTCTCCCAGAATGCTCCAATTTAAAGGTTCCAAAAACCATCATGTCATTCATGCTTCTGACACTGCATGACACAGCTCCATGTTATTAAGTGCCATCAAGTTAGTTCCATCTCTTAGTGACCCTATGTACAACAGAATAAAACACTATCTGCCTAGTCCTGTGCCATCCTCCCAATCATTGCTACACTTGATACCATTGTTGTAGCCACTGTGACAATCTGTCCCATTAAGGGTCTTCCTATTTTTTGTTGACCCTCTACTATACCAAGCATAATGTCTTTCTTCAGGGACTGGTTCCTCCTGACAACATGTCCAAAGTATGTGAGACAAAGTCTCCTAAGGAGCACTCTGGATGTACTTCTTCCAAGCTAGATTTATTTGTTCTTCTGGCAGTCCTTGGTATATATTCAATATTCTTCATCATCACCATAGTTCAAACGCACTAATTGTTGTTTGGTCTTGTTTATTCATTATCCAACTTTCACAGTCATCTAGGGTGACTGAAAATACCATGGCTTGAGCCAGGTGCATCTTAATCTTCAAAGTGGCAGCTTTACTTTTTAACATTTTAAAGAGGTCTTTTGCAGCAGTTTTGCCTAATGCAATGTGTCATTTGATTTCTTTACTGCTCTTTTCATAAACATTGATTGTTGATCCAAGTAAAATGAAACCTATGACAACTTCAATCTATTCTCTATGTACAATGATGCTGCTTATTGGTCCAGTAATGAGGATTTTTGCTTTCTTTAAGTTGAGGTACATGTAGTCTTTGATCTTCATCAGAAAGTGTTTCAAATCCTCTTTGCTTTCAGTAAGCAAAGTTGTGTCATCTGCATACCACAGATTAATGAAACTGCTTCCATTCTGATGTTGTGTTATTTTGTTATGTAGTCCAGCTTCTCAGATTATTTGCTCAATATACAGATTGAATAATTATGGTAAAAGGATACAATCCTGATGCATACTTCCCTGAGTTTAAACCATTCAGTATCCTCTCCTCTGTTTGAATAAATGCCTCCTAGTCTATGTACAGGTTCCACATGGGTACAATTAAGTGTTCTGAAATTTGTATTCTTTGCAGTATTATCCAAAGTTTTTTTATGATCCTCACAGTCTAAAGAAACTTGTAACTCTTGCCTGAGGAAGACAGAGACCAAAGGACCAAGTGGCTGAGAGGCTGAGAATGTGAGAAGAGGCACTCCTAACAAGAGAACTGCTGTATCCTGACTTGTTTCTGATTCTTAAATGTACCCTGTTAACTTCCCTAATAAACCCCATAATCATGAGTATTGTCTATGAGTTCTTCATAGTGTTGCAACAAGTTATTGAACCCAGCAGAGAAGTAGAGTGTCATGGGAAGGATGGTTGGTGTCAGAATAAGATAAGGAAGGTTGGAAGGTAGAGGCATGTCTGGCTTCCTTCTCATAGGAATCAACCTTGGGCTGATGATGGTGAATCTGTTTCTTTCCCCTTGTGAAGCAGAAGGAGATCAGACACAGTCTTCAACCACATTTGCTGTCATAGGAAGGAGCAATGCACACTCTTGCCTCACACCTAGATGCAGATTCTGACAGCTGTCTATTGCTCCTTCTGTTATCCTTGCCTTTTTCCTTGGGAGCAAATTTGCTAAAAAGTATCAAGCCCAGGACTCACCAAAAAAGAGAGAGAGAAAAGAAGGATGGAGGTGAGAGTAGAAAGGGAGGGGAAGGAAGGGAAGGAGAAAAGAGTGCAGCTGGGGTATGGGGTGTGGGGGGCTGGAAAGAAAACCCAAGCCAAGCCTTTGGAAAGAAACAATGCAAAACAATTATGCTGTTTTAAGTTGTTTGATTGTTATGCAGGTGGTAAAGTGGGAACCCCTGGCTATATCCCCTTGACCTGCCTGGTTATCAGATCCAACTTATTTGTTCAAAGTGAAATGTGGGAAGCAAACAATTTGCCCTGTGGTTTTAGAGGTCTGCAATAAGTTAGTAGACAAGACTCCACATTCTCCCCTGCCACTGGCCCAGAAGTGCTTGGTTTCTGCTGCCTAATCTAAAAGCACAATCTCTAGTGTTTTGTTATAAGAATATTATAAGAAGTTGAGAAGTGGCAAACAGATCCTCCACATAGGTCTGTTTAAGCGTCCCTTGTTTTACTGGGGAGATTTGGGAAGGGCTTTCTTCTTCCTCCCATCCCCACAGTTAGACAAACAGTCCTCAAACTATTGTGACTACAGCAGTGTTAATCATTACAGGAAAATGAAAACAAAATCACTTAGCCATGGGATCTAGGCAACCAGGGATACAACCCTCACATCTATTTCACTTCAAAAGGATTTCCAGAGGAAAATTCCACCCTGTGTTCCCCAGGCCTCCACTTTCCTGGCTGCCTATCACCAACCCCAAGCGCTTCCTCCTCCTCCACCCATCCTAAGGGCCCCATTAAAGTACAGTCTCAGTTCCCCACCCAGGCAGCAATTAATGTCACACCTCCTGGCAGGTGTGACATTGAAAGGGGCAAATACTGGAATGACCATAGTGGACACTTGTTCCTGCTTATCTGGAATTGAGTCTGGAAGTAGCTGTGTGTGTGTGTATGTGTGTGTGTGATGCTCTTTTGTGCCTACATGAAGTTTCCATCCTGATCAAAATAAAATGCCTCCCTGAGCTCTGGTAGCATAGTGGCTACAAATCGGGCTGTGAACTGCAAGGTCAGCAGTTCGAAACTACCAGCTGTTCCGTGGCAGAAAGATGAGGCTTTCTGCTCCCGTAAAGATTTACAGCCTCGGAAACCCTGTACAGGGTTGCTATGAGTCAGAACCAACTCCATGGCACATAACAACAACTTTGAAGACATAAAGAATCAAATGACTGTGCTTCCAAAAATACATACGTGCATCAGAATACAGGATATGAGCAAAAATGCTCTTTGGTATCACTTCCAAAGACTGAGATCACCAGGGAAATGCAAGAACATATTGAATTTTCCATTTGGACTTATGAACTATTATAGGTAGTTCTTGACTTACAATGGGGTTTCTTTCCAACAACTCCATGGAAAGTCGGTTCTGAGGTAAGTTAAATACCTCAAGGTTTTCTTTTAGTTTTAATTATTGCAGTCTTTTATCATCAGTATCTTTATCAATCTGATTTCTATTTTTCTTCAGGGGGGTGGAAACATTACATATAAACTTACAGATATATTTTAAATACATGTATATAGAGAACATAAATAAATCATAGACATTTTCTGCCATGATGAAACACGTTGACTACATTGTAGAAGGTTCTGAATTGTCTCTGGGAGTGGAGATGGCATTTCTAGTCAGAAAACTAGTGAGATTCGTGTGCACGGTCCTTTTATTTTTTCCTTCCTGTTTCTCACAGTTTTCCAAATGTGCCTATCAACTTTAACAAAGTAATCAGTACTAGGGTCCATGTATTCAAGCAACTGAAACCCTTGATATAGTTTAAAAAAAACTTCAGCTGATCTTTTCACTGTAAAATTGTTAGCAATGAGAGATACAAAAACAAAAAATGGATGATTGTAAGCATGGTTCTTCAAATATGTATTAAGTTGGAGACTAGGTAGTACTTAGATCTACTTATTTTGGCAGCCAAGAAAGGAAAGATCTGTCTGTCTACTAAGACCTCCTCAATGAAAAATTTGAATTTTATCTCAGAAGTCCAGGATCTCTGAGTAAGAAGAGACTGTAACATTGTTCTGGGGCTCCTTCCCAATTTACCTCTGTGGTCAGCTCATCTTGAGCCAAATCTCTCTTTTTCCTCCTTAACTCACACCTCTGAGGCTCCTCGCCAAGACTGACCAACACATATACGGGTACAAGAAGGGTTAATCTTGTGACTATTGAAGAGTGGGCCATGGACCAAAAGCATCAGCAGTACCCAGGGGGACTTGTTCAAAATGATCTGGCCTGGTCCCAGACATTCAGCATCAGAAAATTTGGGAGTGGGGATCAAGCTATTTTGTTTACACCTCCTATGTGGTCTCATTGCATGCTAAGGTTTAAGAACCACTCTCAAATAATTCTCTTTTATACTTTCACCCATTTTATTCTACAAATATTTGCTGAATGCTAAGGCTAGGATTGTGTTCAAGGTAGACAGGCCCTTAACCAGAAGGAACTTACATCAATGGTGGAGCCAGCAGCAAAAAAGAGTAAATAAACACGGCGATTTAAAATAATTATAAGTGTTATAAAGGAAACAAATAGGGTAGTGGGAAAAATAGCTGAGGGAGGCCAATTTATATAGAGAAGTGTCTGAGGAGGTAACATCAGAGCTGAGCCCTGAAGAATGAGAAAAATTCATTCCTTTAAGGTGTCAGTGGAAGCGCATTAAGAGGGCAGAGACAGTAACACTGAAGCCTCTAAGATGAAAAAGCACCTAGGCTATCAAAGGATGAGAAAGAGGACTAAAAGGTAGGACAAAATTAGATGGTTGATAAGGTAATCAGTAGTAACTAGACTGCACAGGCTGGGTAGGTGAAGGCAGAAATTTAGATTTCATTCAAAGAACAATGGGAGTTTATGAAGGGAGTCTTTTTTTTTTTTTAAATAAAGAATAATTTTAATGGTTACCCTAGAAAGCACATGAATCACCCTGGGAACCTTGCCAATGAGGAAGGGAGAACTCTGGAGGTCTGGACTTCCGTTAGTGATGCTGGTAAAGACTTTAACCAGAGACTTCTATCTTTACCAGCCATGCACTCTTTTGTTTATTTGTTATTATGATTTTGTTACGATTCTTTTGTGGGGGGTTTTCGTTTCTTTTTTTAAACAAGTTTTTATTGTGAATTGAGTGACAGTTTACATGGGAGAACATCGGTTTTACACGCATCATTATGAAGGGAGTCTTACAGGATCCGTTCTGTTTTGGGTGCATTGCAGCAATCAGAAATACATTCAGTCATCAGTTTCATTTCCATGCGTGACTCTTCCCCACCTCATTGCACCCCACATTTGCCTCTTAACTAAGCCAAAAGTCCAAAACATGGCATTTCATTTCAAGTGGCTTATTTTAGAAACAAAGTATCTCCCTTAGCTCTTGTTGGTTTATGATGCACTGTAGCCACACATGCAATTTAATCATCAGGAAAATAAATAGGTAGAAAGGAAGCCTCATCTGATGTGTCTCAAAGCCACAGGGAGAAATTCAGATGAACCTCCTGCTCCTCCCACCTTCCATTTTTCAGGACACTTAGATTGCCTTTAAATGTTTGTCTTCTTTTCTCTGGTCAACTACAAATTCGTCATCCTAAACAAAAGTATACTAAAGTCAAATGTGTAGCTTTTTTCTCAGTTTGAAGCATATGAGAGACATTCCCAGGCATGGTACAGACTCTTACCATAAAGATTTAAAAATTAATTGTTTCAAGTCGATTCCAACTCATTGTGACCCTACAGAAAAGAGTAGGACTGTTCCACAGAGTTCCAAAGCCATAGCTTTACAGATAAACACTGTCAAAACTGTCACATCTTTCTCCCCCAAGTGTCTGGTGAACCCAAATTTCCAACATTTAGGTTAAGTCTCCAAATGCTTAACCAGGGCCCCTCACCCTAATATAAAACAGATTCTATTGTCCACCAACTAAGAACCAGGGTCTCAGAAATCTTAGATTCTGTGCTATCTCTAAACTTTGACAAAATGCCCTGCAATCTATGGATTCATTTATTCAAACAACTTTAATTGCATACTTCTAGTGTTCCATAGGCATGAACTCTGGTGGCATGTTGGGTTAAAAATTGGGGTGCTAAGCTCAAGGTTGGTGGTTCAAACCCATCAGTTGCTCCATGAAGAAAAGATAAGGCTATCTGCCACATAAAGAGTCACAGACTCAGAAATCCTAAAGGACAGTATTGTTCTGTGAAACACAGGGACTATAAGCATAATCCCTTGGATGGCAGTGGGTGGGCTACATCCCATGGATTATACGTAGTCACCAGAATACAGAGGCCAAGATGGTATGGTCTCTACCAGATAGAAGCTTCATTTTAGTTAGGAGCAATTTAGTGGTGCGCTTGGAGCTGATTATGCAGATTCACAAACGCTGAGTCCTGTGTTCTCAGCTCTAAGGAAATGTACCCAGAGAGAACAGAATCATAGTTCCCAGTGAGCCCTGATGTGCTATGTGGTTCCGTTGTTCAGTCAGTGAACTTTGCTGTTGACATTCCCTGAAGCAGAGGGAACATATGAGTCCAGTGAAGAAGCATTTGACTGAAACATTCCAGCCCCAGGTGGCGCTACCAGAGGGGAAAAAATAGTATCAATTTACAAATATGGTGCACTTGGAACCTCACAGGTGCCCCAAAGGGATCTAGCTAAAAACCAAAATAACAAGCAAAATGAACTGCAGCTGAAGACAGGTCCAAACATGGGCAGGCTGGGGGAAGAGGCCCCCTGAGGGGCTCAGGGCATGGGGAAGAAGTATCCCTTCCTGAGTTCTTATTCTGAGTCCAGGAGGTTGGCTGAGCCCCCAACGAAGAACTCTCTCTTACCAGATGCTCCATACATACGTATGTGCCAGATGAAAGTTGAAAGGAGGGGAACAATTGACAGACATTTGGAGGTACAGGGCTGTGAGGGAAGGTCTCTCTGTAAAGACTGGATCGTCTGTCCTTAAAGGGAGCAAGCACAACTTTTAGCCCATTATCTTTTCACCACATCTTCTGTTATGGTCTGAATTGTGTCCTCCCACCACCACCACCACCACAAAGGGAGCAAGCACAACTTTTAGCCCATTATCTTTTCACCACATCTTCTGTTATGGTCTGAATTGTGTCCTCCCACCACCACCACCACCACCACCACCACTACCACCACCAAAAAAAAATTTTTTTTTAAATACTAACCTTGATGGCTATGGTTCTAATCCCATCTGGCTATGGGCTGTCTTTGTTAAAGTAATGAGACAGTATTAGTGTAACTTTTATGTATTTTGAGTCAAAATAAGAAAGATTTAAAATAGATTCAATAAACCAGCAGACAGTGAGATGGGGTAAGATAGATGCTAAGACAAGTGAAATTCTCCAAGGACCCAGGAAGCAAAAACTGAAGAGACAAAGAGCCTTTCCTTAGATCTTTAGAGCCAACAGAGAGAGAAAACCTTCCCCTAGAGCCAGCACTCTGGATTTGTACTCCTAAACTGTGAGATAAAGGAGTCCTGGTGGCATTGTTGATGTTGTTGTTACGTGCTTTCATTGAGTCAGTTTGGATTCATCATCTAAGGGTTTCCATGAGCCACTGATGAGGTGGGTTATATGCTAATCAAAAGGTGAGTCATTTGACTTCACCAGCCAGTCCTCAGGAGAAAGATAAAACTTTCCACTCCTGTAAAGACTTACAGCCTCAGAAATTCTACACAGGGTCACAATGAGTCAGAAATGACTAGACAGCACACAGCAACAAACTAACTGCAAGAGAACAAATTTCTGTTTGTTAAAACCACCTACTTTCAGTAGTCTTTGTGTTATAGCAGCACTAGAGAACTAAGACAGCCTCCTCTCCAAAGCCCTATCACTCCCCTTCTTGTGTGACTTAACTGGTCCCTGGTAGTTCCTTTCCGGACACTAGTCAGTTGTGCTAACTCTAGCTTCTCATAGAGGAATGTGGAATAAAGTCAGACAATAAAGATACTTTCTTAGATGCTAAACTTAACATCTGTGCTGTACTGCATACTTTGAAAGCACTTTTACTTGTTAGCTCATAATTCAAGGAGTACCTGTGTGGTACAAATCATTAAGCACTTGGCTACTTGTTGAAAAGTTGATGGTTCAAGCTCCCTTGGAGGCACCTGGAAAGAAAAGTCTGTTGATCTGCTTCTGAAAGGTCACAACCTTGAAAACCCTATGGAACACAATTCTGCTCTGCACACATGGGGTCACCATGAATCAGAATTAACACAACAGCAACTAACAACAACAACAGTATACACATATATACAACTGTTATTGTTAAGTGCTATCAAGCCATTTCTTACATTGATGCTATATACAACAGAGCAAATCACTGCTCGGTCCTTCACCATCTTTATAATTGTTGTCATATTTGAGCCCGTTGTTGCAGCCAGTGTGTCAGTGTGTCTTATTGAGGGTCTTCCTCTTCTTACTGATCCTCTACTTCACCAAGCATGATGTCCTTCTCCAGGAACTGGTCCCTATGGATAACAAGAGAAAATGTCTCCCCAATCCTTGCTTCCAAGGAGCAGTCTGGTTGTACTTCTTCCAAGACAAATTTGTTTGGTTTTTTGGCAGTCCATGATACTTTCAATGTTCTTGGACACCATAATTCCAAGGCATCAAGTCTTCTTTGGTCTTCCTTATTCGTTGTCCTGCTTTTGATGCATATGAGGCAATTGAGAATACCATGGCTTGGGTCAGGCACACCTTGGTCTTCTAGATGGCATCTTTGCTTTTTAATATGTATAATATACATAATTAAGTCTGGAAAACCTTTCCCATGACTGCCATGGCTGGCTCTGTCACAGCAGCCAGGTTGAGGCTTTTATAGAAATATTATCCCCCTCAAAGCTTTTTCTGACCACCCACCTATACCATCCTCCAAGCTACTCTCCAGTTCACCATCTATTTCTCCCTCAGAACAATAGTAATGATCTTATTTAAGGAGCCTCTATTTACCCTGTGTAGTCCTGGTGTGGCGCTAGGAAAAAGGTAGGCTAATGCATCAGACTGCAAAAGTCGTTTGAACTGCAAGGTCGGTGGTTCAAGCTCACCAGCTGCTCCTTGGAACCCCTATACAGGGTCACTATGGGTCAGAATCGACTCAAAAGCACTTAACAACAACAACATATGTACCCTGTAGCTCTGGTTCCATGGGAGAAAGTCCTGGAATACATTATGTAATATTTCCACAAATATCACAGCCTAGAAACCCCTATGAATCAAAATCAACTTGATGGCACCAAACAACAATTATCTTATTTACCTGCTTATTTGGTAATTATCCCTTACTCAGAAAAGCAGGCTCTATGAGGGCAAGGGTTACCTCATCTTGTTTAGCACTATATCCCAACACTTAGAAATGCCAGCACAGAGTAACTTGATACATTTTTTAAATTGAATTAACTAAACAAATGCATAACAATTCTGAGACAGATATCACTTAGATCGACCCCCAGGCCCAGAGCAAACAAGCTGACTGACTGACACTAAACACCTCATTAGTGGTAGAGCCTGTGCTAGAGCCTGGGGTCTTCTGGCTCTAAGTCCAATAGTTAAAGGATGCTAGCACCTGTCTCGGTCCTGGAAAGGATAGAGAATTCAGTGATATGTTACAGGGGAGGGGACTATGGAAGCAAGACACAAGACCAAAATTTGCCCAAGTCTATCTTCTCAAAGTCCCCTGTCACCATTCTATAGCCAATGGGCCCTAACTGATTTTCCTACTCTATACTTAACACTTGGGTTGAGGAGAGACAGAGTTTGCGTCCAGTCCAAATAGAGCCCAAAGATGCACCCTCCTACACCAGGTTAACTTCCTGCCTGACCTTTGTTAGAGTCCAGAGGTAAGGATGAAAAAGCCCCAGGAAAAAAGGGGAACTAAATGGAAACCTGTGATCTTCAGTCAAAGGTGGTAGGAGGAGGAAAAAGGAAGTAAGATGGAGAATTCCAACCATGGGTTGGTTTGCTATAGCCCCAGGACAGTTCTCATAGGATCGCTGGGCTCAGAAGACACCATTGGGAAGCCAGGCTGCTCAGCTGGACCCCATTAGCAGTACTTGTTTTCCATTCTGGTTTACTCCTGACCTGGTGCTGGCTAGCATGTTGCCCAAGGCTGGGAAAGAGCAGGGCAGCACCTCAGTGCTGAGTCATCCAGCTCAGAGACCAGGAAAATTACATAACCAGCCAATCTTGTGTATTTGCACACATGGCGCTCAGGCTACCCAGGCAGGAAGGGAAGAGGCTAGGCAGGCAGGGAGTTCCAGGAACAGCAGACACACTGATGATCCTGGAGTCCCTAAGCTGCGAAGTCATTGCAGACCCAGGAGACTGTGAGAGGGAACATGACATGGCAGAACTCCTGGGGGCTGCAGATACAGATGAAAGAGAAAACAACACTTGAATCAGTCAGGCTCAGTTTTCATGCAGCCTGTTTTCCAAGGCTTAGGAGATGTTAAGCCAGGCCAAGAAGAACACAGGTGTGCGAGTAAGGAACTTAATAAAAAATATGAACTCCTGAACTGTCTCAGATATGTCTTCAGGCTATTGTTACTGTCACAAGAGATACCACTGCAGTGACAGTGGACAATACATGCTGAGTAGGAAAATAGACTGTGGGTTAGAAAAATGTGAGTGGGTGGTTTTTTGAAGTTAACTGTAAAGCTCCTTTCAGACAGGACCCTTTACAGATGAAACTAAGGAGACTGGCTATGGTAGGACACATTCCTGGAACAGGGCACAAAGGGGATATTTCTCTTTGTAAGAATCTTACTTATCACCCTAGCCTGCCCATGACTTCCGGAAAGCACTACCACCACCACCACTATCATCCCCCACCCACCCAAATGAACCTTCTGTTTTCAAAAACTGAGTATCTATTGTTTTTAGCTAGATTTTTTTTCCCCACTGTGCATACAGTCTCTCAGCCTTGTGGAGCAAATGCAGTGACATGACATTGTAATATTTCAGCTCTGTGTAGAGTGAGGAAAGAATGATCTTTAGAGTAAGAAACACTTGAGTCCGAATCCTAGATCTGCCTTGGTTAACTACCTGCATCTCTGAGGCTCAGTTTCTTCCTCTGTAAATGGAGGCAATTATAGTACTTGACCTCACTAGGTCTCTGTGAATGCTAAAGGAGACTGAGAGTCTTAGATTCGCTAAAGACCTGGACAAATGTTTAATAGGGAGTTTTGTTTGTTTGTTTGCTCTTTGTTTTAAATGGCAAGAAGTGACATTTGAAAATTGTGAGCAAGGATACCAGAAAGTGAGAAAGAGAACACGTCTCACAATATAGGAATAGCACAAGGGATAGTAAAAGGACTGTGCTGGGGACGTGGCAAGATTCTGGGCTAGGCAGACACTCTACAACAATAAGGAAAACCAAATGAAACAGATGCACATGATAGTCCTGGAATCCTAAACTTCCAATGAAAGGATGGAAAAGTGGATTGAATGCTTACGAGAAGAGGACGCTGAACAGATGCGGCAAAAATAGAAGACAGACGAGTGACCTATATCAGCCAATGAGAGGCAGATGGCCAACTAAAACTTTTTTGAGTGACTTCAGGGACAAGGCAGCACATTGGTATTGCAGAAGCATGCCAGTGACTCAGAGATAAATGTGTGATTTTTTTTTTTTTCTTGTTCCCTGCACTCCCCAGGAGACTACAGCATGGCCAGCCCCACCAGTGTATACCCCCCAGGGAAATTCCTGTTCTCCCAGCTGTTAGAGCCACATGGAGGTGAATGCCACCATTGTGAACCCCATCAAAGTGAGCAGAGAGCTATTTGCAGCAGCCCTGGAAACTGTATTCAGGTGCTGCCTGCTCTAAACCTGCAGAGCTGGCCTTGGCCAGCCTTGGACTATCTCTAACCAGGAGAAGCAGTGGAGCAGATACATTGTGGGGAAGGAGGAGGAGGAAGACAAGTGAACTATGCAGGCTGGCCAGGTTTGGCATGACCATCTTGAGCTCTCAAGGGCATCTTTGAAGGTAGAGGGCATCTAGTGGCACAGAGGCATACAACTTATTGACAGAGAGAAAGGAGCAAAATTTTTTCAATACCCTACATTACCATGATAACCAGAGGTGTGGCCAGCCCCCACCCACATATACTCCCAGCGAAGCTCCTGCTCTCTGGGTGGTCAGATCCACATCAAAGTAAGTTGGAAGCTAGCAGCACCAACCCTAGCCCTTGAATTAAGTGTGACCTGCTCTAGACCTGCAGAGCTGGTTCTGGTCAACCCTGGACTAGCAGGACCTCTCACACTTGACTGCCCTTTGGGAGGGGAATACCCTGATCACCTAGTTGCTTTGGGTCTAAATGAACTATTTCTGGATTGGGTGCCCAAAACAGACAACATCTAGCTCTACACAAACTTCAACTTGGGATGAGAATATCATCATATCACCCTTTGCCAACCCACTATGTGAGGTCCTTGGCTGGCAGGAGACCCCAGAATTTTCTCCTTTCTGAGTCTGGCACTTACCCTGGTTTTTTTCCTTTCATTGTTTTTGCTTGTTTATTCTTTCTGTTCCTGTTTCCTCTCTTTACCTACCATTGCTTTTTATCTTTTTTTATCTCCAATTTCATTTTTTTCTTATTTTGTTGTTTCTTTTTCCTAACCACAATTGCTTTTTTTCTCTTGTATTTTCTTTACTCTCTCTGGTCTCTTTACATTTTACTCATTTCTCCCCCAAACTGTGTTTAATTCTTTTATTGTTGTTAAGTGCCATCGAGTCAGTTCTGACTCATCACAACCCTGAATAGAGTTTCCAAGGAGTGACTGGTGAGCTTGAACCACTGAGCTTGTGGTTCAAACCAACTTTGTAGTCCATTGCATTAATTCACAGCACCACACCAGGACTTTTAATTTCTTAATACTTTCTGTATTATTTTTCTCTTATGTGGTTTTTAAATTTTTTACCCACTCACTCTTTTCTCTTTTTGTTTTTGTATTATTTCTTATCAGCTATCTGTCTTCCTTTCCTTTCCTTTTCTTTCTTTCTTTCTTTTTCTTCCTTCCTTCCTTCTTTCGTTCTTTCCTTCTTTTCTTTCTTTCTTTTTACTGTTGTTTGCTTACTTGTTTGTTTTCTCTTCTTTCCTCATCCAAAAGGGGACAGCAACCATCTGCATACATTCCAGCCATACTCTTTATAGACCCAGACAAGAACCAATAACAGCTGCTATACACTTGATCAACAGCAACAACCAATATAGGCCAGGCACACCCTAAACTGCACTACACAAATGGAAAACAGAATGATGCACATGCTTCCATACCATAGTCACATCCACCAGGAGGCAGTTAAGAATGCCTACGGAGCTCTGGTAGCGTACTGGTTATGAATCGGGCTGCAAGCCGCAAGGTCAGCAGTTCGTAACTACCAGCTGTTCCATGGGAGAAAGATGAGATGGTCTGCTCCCATAAAGATTTATAGCCTCGGAAACCCTGCACAGAGTCTCTATGAGTCAGAACCGACTCCATGGCACATAACAACAACAACAACAACAAGAATATATCAACATGCAATCATCAATTTAATACAAATATAACAATGCCACAATATCTTACAAGCAACAGTTTCTATTCATATGAGTAAATGAGGAAAAGTGACTCAAACATGTGACCAAGAGACAGAGCTAGAAAGTGTTTTTAAAGAAATAAGTCATTGAAATTACCTGAAAAAGATCTCAAGAGAATAATATTTAGATACCTTGAAACGACTGACAGAAATGTCAGGGACAATCAGAAAGAAATCAGGAAAATACTATAGGCATCAACAAGCAAAATGGATAAAGGGTTGGAGACCTGCTAATAGAAATTGAGCTTAATACTAAGGTTTCAGAAATGGACAATACATTAAAAGGGTAAGAAGTAGATTTTAATCAATGGAAGTCTGAATTAGTGAGATTGAAGATAAATTTCTCAATATGCATAAGCTAGAAGAACAATCAGAAAAAAATAATGAAAAAATTGAAAGAAAGTCTAGGATTCTAGTAGGATTCTATGAAGAGGAATAACTTACAGATGATTGAAATTCCAGAACAAGAAGAGACAAAGAAAACCACAAAAAAAAGTTAGTTGAGGAGCTGTTGGAAGCAAAGTCCCCTAACATCATGAAATACAAGAAGATAGACATTAAAGAAGCTGAATGAATCCTAAACAAGATAAATCCCAAAAGAAAATCACCAAGACATGTATCATAATCAAACTCTTCAAAACTAAAGAAAAGGAAAGAATCCTTAGAACAAATTACAAAAAATGAAAAAATACTTACAAAGGAGAATCAGTAACACTAAGCTCTGATTTCTCAACAGAAACCATGTAAGCAAGAAGCAATCGGAAGACATACAAAATTCTGAAAGAAAAAAAAAAAATTGCCAACAGAGGATCAAAACTGTCCCTCAAATAGGACAGCAAAAATAGATCATTTCTAGATAAACAGAAATTGAAGGAATTTGCAGTGACCAGATTTTTTCAAAAAAGAAAAGAAAAAACAAACCTAAAGGGAGTTCTTGGGACTGAAGAGCAACAACAGCAGACAGCAACATGACATTGATATACACAGCAACATCACCCAGGAATAAAGCCTGGTGGTGTCACTATGTATAAAGATGTTGTGTTGTTAAGTGCCGTCGAGTCGATTCCGACCCATAGCAACCCTGTCTAGAGTTTCCAAGGAGCAGCTGGTGAGCTTGAACCACTGACCTTGCAGTTCAAATGACTTTGCAGTCTGACACATTAGCCCACAGCGCCACAGCAGGACTCTGTATGAAGATGTAGAAGTATCCAAATAAAAAAAACCTTCAAAACTGACACTAGGGAATCAGAAATATCACTGTACAATAAAGACAACTACAAAGCAAACAGAGGTAAAAGTGTAGCTACAGGACATCTAAAAGTCAAGGAAAACAAGTCATTTTTAAGATAAAACAGACTGTTGGTAATAAATTACATAGGAACCTCAAAGGCAATGAATAAACCTTCACATTGAATCAAGCAAAAGGAAAACCATGAAGATTTGGTGGTGGTGGTGGTGTTATATGCCAACAAGTTGGTTCATACTCATAGTGACCCTATGCATAACAGTACAAAACACTGTCCGATCCGGTACCATTCTTACAATTGTTATTGCACTTGAACCCATTGCTGCTGCCACTGTGCCAATTCATCTTGTTAAGGGTCCTTTTCTTTTTCACTGACCCTCCACTTTACTAAGCATGATGTCCTGCTCCAGTTACCATGATATCCTGGTCCCTCCTGATAACATGTCTGAAGTATGACAGACAAAGTCTCTCCATCCTGGCTTCTAAGAAGTGTTCTAGCTCTACTACTTCCAACACAGATATGTTTGTTCTTCTAGTGGTACATGGGATTTTCAATATTCTTCTCTAACATTATAACTCAAATACATCAATTCTTATAAGGTCTTCCTTATTCATTGTCCAATTTTCACATGCATATGAAGCTATTGCAAATACTATGGCTTTGGGTCATATGCACCATAGTCCTAAAACTGCATTTGCTCTTGAACATTTTAAAGAGGACTTGTGCAACAGATTTGCCTAATGACAATTTGTCATGTGATTTCTTGACTGCTGCTTCCATGAGTGTTGATTGTGAATCCATGCAAAATGAAGCCTTTGACAACTTTATTCTTTTCTCCATTTATCATGATGTTATTTATTGGTCCAGTTGTGAGGATTTTTGTTTTATTTACATTCAGGTACAATCCATACTTAAGGATGTGGTCTTTGATCTTCATCAGTATTTTAAATCCTCTCTGCTTCCAGCAAGCATGGTTGTATCATCTGCATATCACAGGTTGTTAACGAGTCTTCCTCCAATCCTGATGCTGCATTCTTCTTCATATAATCCAGCTTCTCAGATTATTTGCTCAGCATATAGATTGAATATACATGGTGGAAAAATGCAATGCTGGTGCACACCTTTCCTGGTTTGAAACCATTCAGTATTCCTCTTGTTCTGTTTGAACAGCTGCCTCTTGGTCTATATACAGGATCCGCTTGAACACAATCAAGTGTGCTGGAATATACATTCTTCACAATGTTATCCATAGCTTGTCATGATCCAGACAGTTGAAAGCCTTTATATAGTCAATAAGCACAGGTAAACGTCTTTCTGTTATTCTATGCTTTCAGTCAAGATCCATCTAATGTCAGGAATGAAATCCCTGATTACACATCCTCTTCTGAATCTGGCTTGAGTTTTTAGTAGTATTGACTGTTGCAGCCACTTTTGAATCATCTTTAGCAAATTTTTACTAAGTGATACTAATAATATTGTTCAATGATTTTCACATTCTACTGTGTCACCTCTCTTTGGAATGGGCACAAATATGGATCTCTTCCAATCAGTTGGTCAGGTAGCTATTTTCCAAATTTCTTGGTATAAATGAGTGAGCATCTTCAATGCTGTATCAGTTTGTTGAAAGATGTATATTTGTATTGCATCAATTCCTGGAGTCTTAGTTTGTGACAATTCTTCAATGCAGCTTCAATGCTGTATCAGTTTGTTGAAAGATGTATATTTGTATTGCATCAATTTCTGGAGTCTTAGTTTGTGACAATTCTTCAATGCAGCTTTGATTTCTTCCTTTAGTACCATTGGTTCTTGATCATATGCTACCTCTTAAAATAGTTGAACATTGACCATTTCTTTTTGGTACAGTGACTCTGTGTATACCTTCCATATTCTTTTGATGCTTTTTGTATAATTTAATACTTTTCCATGGAATTCTCCAGAATTTTAAGTTGAGGCTTGAATTTTTTATTCAGTATTTTCAGTTTGAAAAATGCTGAATGTGTTCTTTTCTTCTGGTTTTCTAACTCCAGGTCTTTGCACATTTCATTATAATACTTGACTTTATCTTCTGAAGCTTCCATTTGAAATTCTTTATGCAGCTCTTTTACTTCATTTCTACTATTCAATTTAGCATGTCTATGCTGGAAAGCAAGTTTCAGAGTCTCTTCTGACATGCATTTTGGTCCTTTCTTTCTTTCCTGTCCTTTTAATGACATTTTGTTTTTTTCCTGTATGATGTTCTTGATGTGATCCCATAGCTCTTTTAGTCTTTGGTAGTGTCTAATGCATCAAACCTTTTCTTGAGATAGTCTCTAAATTCAGGTGGGATATGTTCATGGTCATAATTTTACGCTTGTGAACTTGTTTTAATTTTCTTCAGTTTCAGTCTGTACTTGCATATGAGAAATTGATTTTGTGTTTCAGTCTGCCCCTGGTCTTGTTTTGGCTGATGATATGGAGCTTTTCCACCATCTCATCTCATAGATGCAATCGATTGGATTCCTTTGTATTCCAATTGGTGAGTTCCAGTGCATAATTATCTTTTATGTGGTTTAAAAATGTATTTGCAAAGAATAACTCATTGATCTTGTAAAATTCAATCATGCAAACTCCAGCATCATTTCTCTCACCAAGGTCATAATTTTCCAACTACTGATCTTTCGTCTGTGTTTCCAATCTTTGCATTCCAATAACCAGTAATTGTCAATACATCTTGATTATGTATTTGACCAATTTCGCACAGAAGAAGTTGGTAGACTTCTTCAATTTCAGCATCACTAGCTTTAATGGTTGGTGGGTAAACTTGGAAAATAGTTGTATTAAATTCTCTTCCTTGTAGACATCTGGATAATATTCTATCAAAGACAGCATTAAATTTCAAGATAAATTGTGAAAGGTTATTTTTGTTATCCCATTCCTCTTGAATAATAATAATAATAAAAAGTTCCTTGAATCAAAGAGAAAGAAAACACAAAATACCAAAACTTTTTGAAAGCAGCAAAATGGTGCTTAGAGGATAATTTATAGAAATAAATATACATATCCAAAAAGAAAAAAGAACCAAAATCAACACAGTAAGGGAACAGCTCCAACAATTAGACAGGGAGCAACAACATAAACTTACAGCCACCAGAAGAAAAGAACTAATAAAGATTAGAGCAGAAATAAATGACATATAAAACACAAAAACAATAGAAGGAAACAACAAGGCAAGAAGTAGGTTCTCTGAGAGATTTCATAAAATCTATAAACTATTAGCAAATCCAACAACAGAAAATGACAAGAAGATGAAAATAACACAGATAAAAAATAATAAAGGTGACATCACAACAGAACTAGTAGAAACAAAAAAGACAATAACAGAATACTATGAAGAATTGTACTCCAACAATTTGAAAATCTAGAAGAAATGGACAAATTTTAAGCAAAGCCATAAACCAACACAGAAGGAAGTAGAAAACATGACTAGATCTATGACAAAAGAAGAAATTGCCCACATCATTTAAAAACTCCCAAAAAAAAAAAAATCCTGATGTAAATAGATTTACCGGTGAATTTTAGTAAAATTCTTACAAGAGCTGACACCAATTCTACTAAAACTATTCCAGAATATAGAACAGGGTGGAAAGCTTATGAATACATTTTATAAAACTAGCAAAACTCTCAAATCAAAACCAGGCAAAGACATCACTAAAAAAGAAAATTATAAACCAATATCCTTCTTGAACATATATATACAATTTTCAACAAAATCCTAGTCAATAGAGTCCAACAACATATCAAAAAATAATACGTCATGATCAAGTAGGGTTCTTATCAGGTATGTAAGAATGATTCAATACTAGAGAAACAATCAACATAATTCATCACGTACATGTAAATAAAACAAAGGAAAATAACCAAAAGATCATATTGCTTGATGCAGAAATGTCATTGACAAAATCCAACATCCATTCTGATTTAAACACTCAACAAAAAAGGAATAGAAGGGAAATTCCTAAACATAAGTTAGGGCATATATACAAATCCAAAAGCCAACATTACTTTCAATGGAGAGAAACTGAAAGCACTCCTTTTGAGAACACAAACCAGAAAAGGATGTCCTTTATCATCACTTCTATTCAATATTGTGTTTGAAGTCTTAGTCAGAGCTATAAGGGAAGAAAGGGAGATTAAAGGCATCCAAACTGGCAGAGAAAAACAAAAAACTCTATTTGAATATGATATGATCCTATACATAGAAAATTCCAAAGACTCAGCAAAAAAATTATTGGAAGTAATTGAAAAATCCAGCCAAGTGTCAGGGTATATGATTAAAATACAAAAATCAGTTGTATTTCTTTACACTAATAAAAACAGTTCTAAAAAGGAAATTATGAAAAAATAACATTTACAATAGCCACACAGAAGATGAAATACTTAGGAATAAATCTATCCAGAGAAATTTTAGACCTATACAAAAAAAAAACTACAAAACACTGCTACAAGAAACAAAGAAAGATTTAAATAAAATGGAAGAATATATTATGCTCATGGATAGGAAGACTTAATATCGTGAAAATGTCAGTATTAGCCAAAACACTCTATAGACAAAAAGTAACCCCAATCCAGATTCCAATGTCATTCTTAAAACAGATGGGAAAACTGATCATTAACTTTATATGGAGTATTTAATCCATTAGATCTGTTTTGGATTAATTTGATGCACTAGACACTGCTGACCAAAGACCAGAAGAGTTGTGGAATGACATCAAGAACATCTTGCAGGAAGAAAGCAAAGGGTCATTAAAAAGACAAGGAAAGAAGAAATTAACAAAATGGATGTTAGAAGAATCTCCGAAATTCACTTTCCAGTGAATGGAAGAAATGAGAAAGTCAAATAAATGAACAGAAAATTTCAAAGGATACTTCAAGAAGAGAAATTAAAGTATTATAATGAAATGTGTAAAGAGCTGAAATTACAAAACCAAAAGGGAAGAACTTGCTCAGCATTTTTCAAGTTGGAAGAACTGGAGAAAAATTTCAAGCCTTGATTTGCGATATCGAGGGATTCTATGGGCAAAATATTGAATGATGAAGAGAGCACAGAAAGAAGATGGATGGTATATACAGAGTTACTGTTCCAAAATTCAACCATTTCAAGAGATAGCATATGATCAAGAAACACTGGTACTGGAGGAAGGAGTCCAGACTACACTGAAGGTATTGTCGAAAAACAAAGCTCAAGGAATTGACAGAATACAAATTTAATCTTTCAACAAACTAATGCAGCACTAGAGACACTCACTCACCTACACCAAGAAATCTGGAAAGCAGCTACCTGGTCAACTGATTGAAAGAGATCCAATCCAAAGAGAAGTGATCCAATGGAATGCAGAAACCATCAAGTAATTTCATTAATAACACATGCATATTAAACAAAATTTTACTGAAGATAATTAAAAGACACCTGTAATAGGACATGAACAGGGAGCTGCCAGAAATTCAAATTTCAAACTGCATTCAGAAGAGAACAAAGAACAAGGGATATCATTGCTGATATCAAATGCATCTTGGCTATAATCAGAAAATACCAGAGAGATATTTAATTGTGTTTTAATGACTATGAAAGACTTTTAACTGTGTGGATCATAACAAGATTTGGATAACATTGTGAAGAACATGTATTCTAGGACATGTAATACTGCTCATGAGGAACCTGTATATAGACCAAGAGGCAAACATTCAATCAGAACAAGGGGATACTGAATGGTTTAAAATCAGGAAAGATGTGTGCATGGGTTGTGTTCTTTCACCATACTTGTTCAATCGATATGCTGAGCAAATAATCAAAAAAGCTAGATAAAGAATGTAGCATTAGGATTGGAGGAAGACTCATTAATAACCTGTGATATTCAGATGAGACAATCTTGCTTGCTGGAAGTGAAGAGGACTTAAAATAATGATAAAGAACAAAGACTACAGTCTTCGGTATGGACTGCACCTAACTGTAAAGGAAGCAAACTGAACTCACCACTGGACCAATAAATAGCATCATGATAAATGGAGAAAAGAATGAAACTGTCAAAGTAGTCCTTTGCTTGAATCCACAATCAATACTCATGGAAGCAGTAGGCAAGAAAGCAAATGACATATTGCATTAAGCAGATTTGCTGCACAAGACCTCTTTAAAGTGTTCAAGAACAAAGATAACACTTTGAGTACTAAGGTGCACCTGACTGAAGCCATGTTATTTTCAGTAGCCTCATATGCATGTGAAAGTTGGACAATGATTAAGGTAGACTTTAGAAGAACTGATGCATTTGAATTATGGTGTTAGAGAAGGGTATTTAAAGTGCTATGGACTGCCTGGAGAACAAACAAATCTGTCTTGGAAGATGTATAGTCAGAATGCTCCTTAGAAGCCAGAATGATGAGACTGTCTCTCATGATTTGGACATGTTATCAGGTGTGACCAATCACTGGAAAAGAACTTCATGCTTGGTAAAGTGGAGGGTCAGCAAAAAACAGAAGACTCCTAACAAGATGGACTGGCAGGTACAGTGGCTACAGCAACGGTCGCAAGCATTTGTGAGAATACTCCAAGAACAGGCAGTGTTTTGTTCTGTTGTGTGTAAGGTTGTTGTGAATCACAACTGAATCAATGGCACCTAACAACAATAACAATTTCACTCAGCATAACATCCTCCAGGTTTATCTGTGATACAAGGTGTTTTGCAGATTCATCATTATCCTTCAATGTTGCATAGTATTCCACTGTATGCATGTACCAAAGTTTGTTTATCCATTTGTCCATTGATGGGCATTTAGGCTGTCACCATGTTTTTGCTGTTGTAAAAAGTGCTGTGATGAACACAGGTGTACATATATATATTCATGTCCTGGCTTTTATTTCTTGAAGATATGTACCAAGTAGGGGGATTGCTGGGTCATAAGGTATTTCTATTTCCAATTGATTGAGGAAGTGCCATGCCATTTTCCACAGTGGTTGCACAATTTCACAGTCCCACCAGCAAGGTAGGAGGGTTCCAGTCTTCCCATATCCTCACCAGCACTTGTTGCTTTCTGTGTTTTTGAATATTTGTTGTTTTCTGTTTTTTGCTATATTAATGCTGAGGTGAGCTATCTCATTGTTGTTTTGATTAGCATCTCTCTAGTGGCTAATGATTGTAAAAATCTCTTCACATGCTTGTTGGCTGCCTGAAAGTCTTCCTTGGTGAAGTATTTGTTCATGTCCTGAGCCCTTTTAAAATTGGGTTGTTTGTCTTTTTCTTGTAGAGGTGTTGTAGTTTTCTATAAATTTTACAGATTAGTATCTTGTCATTGCAAAAAAAAAAAA
>NW_006408721.1:3975363-3976211 GCF_000296735.1 Chrysochloris asiatica | reverse complement strand
TCTCCTTTATTCATGGTCCAACTTTCATATGCATATGAGGTTATTGAAAATACTATGACTTGGGTGAGGTGCACTTTAGTCCTCAAACTGTTATCTTTGCTACTGAACACTTTAAAAAGGTTTTGTGCAGTAGATTTGCCTAATGCAATGAGTCATTTGATTTCTTGCCTACTGCTTGCATGCATATTGATTTGGATCCAAGTAAAATGAAGTCTTTGATAATTTCAGTGTTTTCTCCATATCATGATAATATTTATTGGTCAAGTTGTCAGGATTTTTATTTCCTTTACATGAAGACACAATCCACACTGAGCACTGTAGTCTTTGATCTTCATCAGTAAGTATTTTAAGGCCTCTTCGCTTCAAGCAAGTAAGATGGTATCATCTGAGTATCGCAGATTGTTAATGAGTCTTCTTCCAATACAGATGCCATGTTCTTCTTCATTTAATCCAGCTTCTCAGACTATCTGCTCAGCATATAGATTAAATAAATATGGTGAAAGAATGCAGCCATGATGTACACTTTTCCTGATGTAAAACTATTCATTATTCTCTTGGTCTGTTGAAGGATTACCTCTTGATCTATGTACAGGTTCTTCATGATCATAGCTAAGTGTTCTGGAGTACCCACTCTTTTTAATGTTATCCGTACCTTGGTATAATCAACAAAGTCAAATGATTTTGCATAGTCAATAAAGCACAAGCACATAGTCAATAAAGCACAAAAAAGTAAATATCTTTTTTGGTTTTATCTGCCTTCAACCAAGATCCATTTGACATCAGCAATGATATCCCTTGTTACATGTCCTCTCCTCTACCACTTATCTGTCAGTTTGTCATACCGTGGT
>NW_006408721.1:3959677-3961141 GCF_000296735.1 Chrysochloris asiatica | reverse complement strand
AAGCCTCATCTTTCTCCCGCGGAGCGGCTGGTAGTTTCGAACCGCTGACCTTAAGGTTCGCAGCCCGATTCGTAACCACTACGCTACCAGAGCATCTAATTCTATAGGTACCTATATATTTGTTGTTGTTGTTGTTATGTGCCTCCGAGTCGGTTCCGACCCATAGCGACCCTATATTTAATACTCTCCAAAAGTCCTTAATGCTGATTGTTCTCAAATCATTTTGGTAATCTGAATCACATTCTTTAGTAAATTCCTTAAAACCGACTCAGGGGAACAATATTCTTTGAGTTTACATCTTGACAAATGTGTCAGTACCCTTTATTCTTTAAGGGAAGTTTTTCTGGATTTAAAATCTTTAGCTCACATTTTCTTTCTCTGAGTACTTTAAAGACACTATATTTTCTTGTGCCATAAAGCATTGCTGTCAAAAAACTTGATGAAAAACTAATTTATTTCCCTTCTAAGTAACATAGTTGGACAATGAATTAGAAGGGCTAGAGAGGAACTGAGGCAGTTGAATTACGGTGTTGGAGAAGAATATTGAATATACCACGGACTGCCAGAAGAATGAACAAATCTCTCCTGGAAGAAGTAGAGCCAGAATGAATGCTCCTAAGTAGACAGGATGGTATGACTTCGTCTCATGAACTTTGGACATGTTATCAGGAGAGACAAGTTCCTGGAAAAGGAGATCATGTTTGATAAAGTGGAGGGCCAGTGAAAAAAAGGAAGACCCTCAAAGAAATGGACTGACACAGTGGCTGTAACAACTGTGAGAATGGTACAGGATAAGGCAGGTTTTCGTTTTATTGTGAATGGGTCGTTATGGGTTGGAATCGGTTCAATGGTATCAAACAAGTAGTATGTTCTTTTTATTGAAATGCCCCAATTAATTTTTTTTATTTTTCTCTAAAATCTAAAAATTTTACTTATGTATGTTTATTCCCAGAATCATTATATGTTATGCAATGCATATTTTCAAATCTCTTATTTATTTGCAATTTAAGAAACTTTCTTGAGTTGTAATGTTTAATATTCAATTCTGTGTCCTTGTTTTGGTTTTCTTCGGACTCCTACTATCTTTGTTTTGTTTTTTGCTTATCTTAAATATTTATTACTTTCTAGAGGCAGAGATAAGGAGCTCTGGTAGCGTAATGGTTACGAATCGGGCTGCTAACCTGAAGGTCGGCAGTTGGAAACTACCAGCCACTCCACAGGAGAAAGATGAGGCTTTCTGCTCCCGTAAAGATTTACAGCCTCGGAAACCCTATGCAGGGTCACTATGAGTCGGAACCGACTCCATGGTACTTAACAACAACAACAAGAGGCAGAGATGATGATGTGGAGTGATGAAGCAGCTGGGGACTTTAGACCCAGAGAAGGAGAGGGGCTGTGTGCTGACCACCAGGAGGCAGACTTGCAGGGTATACTCTTTGGTTGGTTGATGATGCATGGAGGGGA
>NW_006408721.1:3953133-3959577 GCF_000296735.1 Chrysochloris asiatica | reverse complement strand
TGCTTTATTGACTATACCTTTGTATAGTGACTTTGTGGATCATAGCAAGCTAAGGATAACATTTTGAAGAATGGGTAGTCCAGACACTTGATTGTGCTCATGAGGAACCTGTACACAGACAAAGATGTAATTCAAACAGAACAAGGGGATCCTGAATGATTTAAAATCATTAAATATGTATGCTGAGAAAATAATCTGAGAAGCTGGATTATATGAAGAATAATGTAACATCAGGATTGGAGGAAGACTCATTAAAAACCTGCAATATGTATATGATACAACCTTGTTTGCTTAAAGTGAAGAAGATTTTAAATATTTATTGATGAAGATCAAAGACCACAACCTTCAGTGTGAGTTGCACCTCAATGTAAAGAAAATAAAAATCCTCATAATTGGACCAATAAATAACATAATGATTAATGGGGGAAAGATGGAAGTTGTTAAAGACTTCATTTTGCTTGGATCCTCCATCAACACTTTTGGAAGCAACAGCGAAAAAATCAAATGACCTACTGAACTAGGTAAATCTACTATACAAGACAAAATTTCATGTTCCATTGGATCAGATATTCCAGCCCAAACTCTGTCATCTTTTTAAAAAAAATTATTTTATTTATTTTGTAGCTGAAAATACACTCAGCAAAACAAACACCGAGACAGTAGTTTTCACTTGTCTAATTTAGTGGCATTAATTACATTGTTTGAGTTGTGCAACCTTCGTCACTGTATTTTTCTGAGTTGTTTCTCTCCAGTCACCATGAACACATGCCTCCCTAAGGCTCCCATCTAATCTTTTGAGTTGCTGTTTTTAAGTTAATTCCATATAGATAATTCTTACCCTACCTTTTCTATGTAAGTTATAGCATTGATGTTGTTGTTGTTATGTGCAGTGGAGTCGGTTCCGACTCATAGCAACCCTGTACAGTTTCCAAGGCTGTAAATCTTTACGGGAGCAGAAAGCCTCATCTTTCTCTCACGGAATAGCTGGTAGATTTGAACTGCTGACCTTATGGTTTGCAGGTCAATTCGTAACCACTACGCTACCAGAGACCTTTTCTATGTACGTTGTAGCACTGATAGAAGAGGAAAATATCTCTTCATCAGATTTTGTTGTTGTTAAATGCTGCCGAATCAGTTCTGTCTTATAGTAACCTTGCATAATGTTTCTGAGGCTGTAAATCTTTGTAGGATCAGAAAGTTCCCACAAAGAAACTTGAGCAGAAAGCTCAAGGCAGACATTTTTCCTAGTTAAGCTAAAGTATTGTTTTGTCTTAAAACGACTTCAGGGAATATTTTAGGTTTAAGGTTTAAAGATTATCAGAGGGACAATAGTTTCGAGATTTCATCCAGTCTTCATGACCCCAGACCATCTAGAGTTCATGAGAATTTGAAATTCTCTTCTGTATCTTCCCTTTTTTGATCAAGATTCTTCTTTAGAATATTTGATTGAAGTATTTAGCAATGTAGTCAGGCACCATCCAAATCTGGTCTCATGGCAAAGGAGGCACTTGTTCATGTAAATAACTATGCTTTCCATTTCTTCCTTTTAGTTGTGACTCTTCTTTTTCTTCTGTTTCTCCAGATAAATAGATACCAATTGTTATCCCTTGGGTGGGCACTTGCAAGCTTTTACAATCCCAGTCACTATACAAGAAATCCCAGCACTATGCAAGAAACTAGGAGATGGGACAGAAGCACTAAACATGCTATTAGAACAATTAACTGGAATGTCCTATAAAACTATAACACTAAATCTCCAAACCAAGAAATTAAAGCTCCTGAGGTGTTTGGTTACAGCTGCTCGTTGTTGTGGTAGCTGAATATCTTGGTTTTTATAATACTTTCTGGTGTTTATGATTTTATCATCCACATGTATATTCCTTCTAGATGTTCAGACCTGTCTTTTAAAAATTTGGTGGTCTTTTAAGTCTCTTTTGATCTACAGGTTCCCTCGATCCTTTTCCTTATGACCTCATGACCTGCATACCTTCTTACAGTCTGGGTCTTGTCAACTGCACATTCCTAGTATAGTTCAGTATGTTCCTCGGTGCTGTTTCCTGCACATTGACAGATGGATACTGAGTTGAATTAAACTCTGGTTTGATACCTTTGGCAAATATGGTATGTTCTTTCAACAGGAAGCATCTGAAGTCTGGTTTCATTGTTTTGATGTTTAGCAGCAATTAGTGTTCAACGCCCAGATCTATCAGTTCAATGTTGTTGTTGTTAAGTGCTATCAAGTCGGATTCAACTCATATCGACCCTGTATAGGGTTTCCAAGGAGCGGCTGGTGAGTTTAAACTGTCAAAACTTTTGGTTCAAACTGACCTTGTGGTCCAGTGCTTTATCCCACAATGTCACACTTGGACTTGCAAGATGTAGATATTCTAATTCTATCCTTTTATTTTCATCTGGACAGCTAACCACAAGGTCGACAGTTTGAGCCCATTAACCACCCCAAGGGAGAAAGTTGAGACTTTCTGTTCCCACAAAGATTTACAGCCTCAGGAACACTATGATCTTGTGACCTGCATACTTGCATATTATGAGTCAGAACCGATTCGACAGCCCTTAACAACAACAAAATCTGATGAAGAGATACTTTCTTCTTCTATCAATGCTATAACTTACATAGAAGAGGCAGGGTAAGTGTTTGATTCTTCCCTTTTTTACACAGTTTTCAGATAATGAATTGTTTTTCTGCCAGTCTCAAAAGTTGATCAATTTTTGTGTGCTATATTTGTGCACGTCGATCTTCAGCATCCCCAAGGAGGTTGCTTCCAGGATGCCTTTGGATACCAAAATCCAGATGCTCAAGTCCCTTTATAAATTGGCATAGCATCTTCCCATATACTTTAAATCATCTCTAGATTACTTATGATATCTAAAATAATAAAAATAAAATGTTATGTAAACATAACTCAGTGCTCCCTCATTTCCCCTGAAGGATTACTTTGACAACTTACTTACATTTTCCTCCCCAATTATTTTTGGTCCACAGTTGGGTGAATCCACGGCTACAGAATCTGTGGATATAGGGGACAAACTGTATGTATAATTTTAGAACTCATGGATTTCAGTCTTTTGCATTACTTACTTTTATTGATGCTCAAAAAAGTAGTACTTTTTGAGAAGCACCAAGATGGATAATTGAAATTAGTGGATTCTCATGGCCATTCAAGTTTTCATCTTAGTTTTGGACTTTAAATTTTTTAAAAATGTATTTGTGTACCAATAATTACTCAAGTTTAAGAAGATCATGTGGAAGAACAGGTCTTTATTAAATTTTTGACCAGTGGGAGCCTCTTCAACATACACTGTTTTTGTCCAGACCCTAGTATACTTTGATATCGTTCTACCTGGTATGTATGCCTCCTATCAGATGTTTTGTTGTCTAAACCTAGAGTGTTTCGTGTCCTTTAATTAAACAGAGTTGTTGTTGTTGTTAGGTGCCATGGAGTTGGTACCAACTCATAGCAACACTATGCAGAACTAAACTAAACACTGCCTGGTCCTGGGCCAACCTAACAATCATTGCTACACCTGAGCCCATCACTGCCGCCACATTGCCAATCCATCTTGTTGGGGGTCTTCCTCTGTTTCTCCCACCCTCCACTTTACCAAGCATGATATCCTTCTCCAGTGACTGGTCCCTCCTAATTATATGTCTGAAGTACTAGAGACAAAGCTTGGCCATCCTGGCTTCCAAAGAGTACTCTGGCTATACTTTTTCCAACACATATCTGTTTGTTCTTTTGGCAGTCCATGGTACTTTGAATGTTCTCCTCCAACACCATAACTCAAATGCATCAATTCTTCTGTGGTCTTCCTTATTCACTGTCTAGCTTTTGCATACATATGAGGTAACTGAAAATATCATGGCTTGGGTCAGGCACACCTTAGTCCTCAAACTGACATCTTTGCTCTTCAAGACTTTAAAGAGATCTTGTGCAGCAGATTTGCCCTATGTAATACATCGTTTGATTTCTTGACTGTTGCTTCCATGAGAGTTGAGGGTTGATCCAAGCAAAATTAAGTCTTTGACAACTTCAATCTTTTCTTCATTTATATGGCTGTTATTTATTGGTCCAGCGGTGAGGAATTTTGTTTTCTGTCATTGAGATGTAACCCATACCAAAGGCCATGGTCTTTGATCTTCATCAGTAAGTTTTTTAAATCCTCTTTACTTTCAGCATATAAGATTGTATCATCTGCATATCGCAGGTTGTTAATGATTCTTCCTTCAATCCTGATACCATATTTTTCTTAATATAATCCAGTTTATCAGATTATCTGCTCAGCATACAGACTGAAGAAGTATGGTGAAAGAATACAAATTTGGTGCACACCTTTCCTAATCTTCAACCATTCAGTCAGTGTTACCTTGTTCTGTTCAAACAACTGCTTCTTGGTCTATGTACAGGTTCTTCATGAGTACAACTAAGTATTCTAGAATGCCTATACTTTGCAATGCTGTCCATAGCTTAGCAAGACACAGACAGTTCATAGCCTTTGTGTAGTCAGTAAAGTACAGGTAGCAATCTTTCTTGTATTCTCTGCTTTTAGCTAAGATCCATCTGATGTCAGCAATGATATCCCTCATTCCATGTACTCTTCTGAACCTAGCTTGAACCTGTAGAAGTTCAAATAGAGTTAGAAGAATATATAAATGGGGTAAGGACAGCATCTGACCTCCTGCAACTTCACAAAGAGAAAAGAGAATCAAGGCTGATTCCTCTGAGGCAGAGGCAAACAGGACTCCACCTTCTAACCTTTGTACCAATTGTGTCCCTCTCATGTCAGTCTACTTCTCTGCTATGTTTAATAACTCATTGCAATGGCCACACAGAAGTCACAGGTGGTATTCATCATTATGAAGTTTATTAGGGGAGTGCTGTTGTTGTTATTAAAGGCAATTAAGTAGGTTTTGATTCACAATGACCCTGTATAGGGTTTCCAAGGAGCAAATGGTAGGTTTGAATCACCAGCCTTTCAGTTAGAAGTCCAATGCTTATCTTACAGCCCCACACCAGGACTCCTATTAGGGGGATCCGCTCTGACTCATAGTGACCATGTATAGGATTTCTGAGGAGAGACTGGTGAATTTGAACCACTGACCTTCTGATTCAAACCAACCTTGAGGTCCAGTTCTTATTTTACAGGCTACAGTTCAAAGTCAGAAATGACTCAGCATACTGTTCTTAGATCAGGATAGCCTCTTCTCAGTTGGGCTCCCAGGCAGGTCTCTTTCTGACACTTAGCCTCTACACTACTAGGGCAAGTGTTCCAAAGCTCTTTAGCTCTGCTGATAAGTAGGGTCCACAGGCACCCTACTCTACTAATAAGCCTCAACCTGAAGGTTCTCAGCTGTAGCTCCATGGGTTGGCAAACTGAACTCTGCCGAGTGCCCAGAGACACCCTACTCTACCAGCAAGCCTCTGTCTGGCCCCACAGTGCTCAGCTGTCTCACTCTGTGGGCCCAGAATCCCACCACACTGTCTCCTGCCAATTTCCCAGTTCTATCTACTTCCACCATTTCTCTGCAGCAGCTTCTCACCATATCCAGTGCTAGTAATATTTCTCTTTCTCAGTCTCCTAGTTGAGGAAATTCTCAGCTCAGGGACCTTGGATCCAAATGATATGCTCTATTCCTAGCTTTTTTTTCTCAGTGATTATGAGGTTCCCCCTTTCCACCTCTGGAATGGCTCATTTTGAGCCTAGAGGGATGAAAAAACTCAGTAATCTCCACATCAGGTTCCATACACATTATTGGCATAGCCCACACTCACAAAGGTGTCATGTACCTTATTTACATTATTAGCAAGCTATCTGATCCCCTTGGTGGGCCACAACCATGGTCCTAACTCAGTCTTTTTGTGGGAGTTACCAAAACTATGGCTAAAAGAGTCATATTAAGTAATTCACTCCACCACAGGGAAAACTATACATATTTAAAGATAAAATATCTCATGAATTCACAATGATATTTCCAATTTGAATTCAGGATCACTAAGTTTTACTTAAGCTTTTTTGTGTATTAGCTGTACCTCTTTTCTTCCATGTTGAGACTCCTGTTTTTCTAGGACCTGAGGAAGATATAATCATAATATGCTACAATTACTCACTTGCTTTATCCCACATTTTCATACAGCAGTCTCAGAATAACAAAACTAATACTGCCACCAAAAATGATATAATTATCAATAACAGTTAAAACTGTTTTGCTTGTGTGAGATCTCATTCTCTTTCTTTTCAATCTTAAAATGGTTAAACTAAACATATATAATCACAGCATATTAGACATATACACTACACCCTCTGCTTTATAACTCTCATATAATCTAATTCTATTGTTGTTGTTGTTGTTAAGTGCCGTCGAGTCGATTCCGACCCATAGCGACCCTGTACAGGGTTTCCGAGGGTGTAAATCTTTACGGGAGTAGA
>NW_006408721.1:3935125-3951392 GCF_000296735.1 Chrysochloris asiatica | reverse complement strand
TCTAATCCTTTTTTGTCTCTATTACTTTTTGACTTTTAAAACGTTCTCCTTTTTTACCTTCCATTTGTATTTATTTGCCTTCATATTCCTCTAATTTGATCCTTATTTTGATTGCTTTCCTATATTTCTAATTATTTCTTGAGTTTTATCACTTCTGATTCTGTTGCTCATTTTGTTAATGTCTTCTTTTAATCAGTTTTATTATGGTGAAAATATGCATGCCAAAACATTTTCCAGGGTCAGAGAAAAAGAGGAAGACCCCCAATGAGATGAATAGGCACAGTGGTTGTAGCAATGGGCTCAGGTGTAGCAATGATGGTGAGGTTGGCCCAGGACTGGGCGGTGTTTCATTCTGTTGTACATACGGTTGCTATGAGTCAGTACTGACTCTATGGCACCTAACAACAACAACAAAAACATTTTCCAACACAACCTATATATATTTACAACTCAATGACATCAATTGCATTTTCCATGTTGTATCACTATTACTGCTATATTTTCCAAAATATTGTATCACTAGTGTTGTGCTGAAGCATTGTTGTTGTTAAGTGCCATCAAGTCAGTTCTGACCTATGTCGACCCTGTGTAGTGTTTCCAATGAGCAGCTGATGGGTTTGAACTGCTGACCTTGTGGTTCACAGTCCAGTGCTGATTCTGCAGCGCCACGCCAGGAGCTCAACTGGCTAACAGCTAACAGCAAGATCAGCAACCTATACAGGATCACTCAAAGGCACTTAACACCATTAACATAAACTCAGTGCCCCTGAACAAACACTCTCACTCCCACCATCTTTGGTAACCATTAATAATAACCTTTGGTTTCTATATATTGACTTGTTTCTTATAAATGAGATAGTAACCTACACAGAGTGTTGTGAGTCAGAACAAAGTGTTGTGACTTGCTATGAGTCGGAACCAACTCAATGGTACTTCACAACAACAATTCTTTTATGTCTGATTCACTTCAGTCAGCATATTTTCAAGAGTCAGTCATGTTGTGGAAAACATCAAAATTGTCATTTCTCTTTATGTTATTGTGAAGTGCCACTGAGTTGGATCCGACTCATAGCAACCCTGTATAGGGTTTCCAAGGAGTGACTGGTGAGCTTGAACCACTGACCTTGCAATTCAAACCAACCTTGCAGTCCAGCACATTAAGGTCAGCAAGGTCCACATCTCAAATTCACCAGCCACTCTTCGGAAACCCTAGACGGCCGCTATGAGTCGGACCGATATGATAGCAGTGAACAATTTCCCTTTTTAACTGTATAATATTCTATTGTATGTATATGCCACATTTTGTTTATCCATTCATCTATGGTTATTTGGGTTGCCTCTACCTTTTGGCTGTTATGAAAAGTGCTGCAGTGAACTCTGTCTTCATCCTTCCCTTCACTTCTTGGTATAAACCTGGGGTTAGGATTAAGACTGCCAAATTATATAGTAGTTCTAAGCAAATTTTGTTGTTGTTACTTTTTATTATGATTTGAGTGAAAATTTACAGAGTAAATTGGTTTTCCATTCAATAATTCATGAACATTTTGCTTTGTGACATTACTTATGGTCCCGGTAATGTAACAACACTTTTCCCACATTCTCCCTGTGCTTACTACTTTCTTTCATTCTTCTTTTTTCTCCCTTCCTGTCCTCTGAGCCCTTTTGATCTTGCATGGTTGATTGTTCTCAGGAGTGCTTATCACCTTGGTGTTTTTATTTGCCCTATATAGAATGGTCAATCGTTTGGCTGAACATTGAGCCATGGGTACTATGATCAACTATTTGAGGAACTGCAAACTGTTTTCCATGCCGCTGCTATACCATTTTACATCCCCAACAGCAACAAATAAAGGTTCAGTTTCTCCACAACCTCATTAACACTTGTTTTTCGTAATGTCTTTCTTTAGTCCTGGTGTGGATAAGCACTGGATTGCTAACTGCAAACTTGGCAATTGAAATCCATCAACTTCCTTGAAATAAAGAAAGATTAGGCTTTCTGCTCCCATAAAGACTGACAATTTTGGAAACCCATTACAGGGTCACTATTGTTGTGGCCACATGCTGTCAAGTTGGTTCTGACTCTTAGTTACCCTGCATAGAGTTTTCACAAAGGGGCTGGTGAGCTTGAACCTCCAACCTTGTGGTTCAAGCTGACATTGCAGGCCAGCGCATTAACCCACAGCACCACATTAGGACTATGAGACTCTTTAAAAAAAAAAAAATGTCACCAAACCATCCCTCCTAGAGCACTATTTCTGCATTCAGTAATTCATTACAATGGCCACAAAGAACTCAGACACTATATCCACAGTTGTGAGGTTTATTAGGGAAGTTGCTGTTGTTAAGTGCCATCAAGTCGGTTCCGACCCATAGCGACCCTGTACAGGGTTTCCGATGGTGTAAATCTTTACGGCAGCAGAAAGCCTCATCTTTCTCCCGTGGAGCGGAAGGTAGTTTCGAACCGTTGGTCTTAAGGTTCGCAGCCCGATTCATAACCACTACGCTACCAGAGCTCCTTATTAGAGAAGTTAGCAGGTTACAATTCAGGGTCTGAAATGCCCTGGGCACAGTTGTTTCAGTCAGAACAGCATCGTCTTAGCCATGCACGCAGGTGGGCCTCTTTCTGCCTGGCCAATACTGCAGAGCTCTTCTAGGCCTGCTGGTAAATAATCACAGAACTTACCACTCCACCTAAGCCTCAGCTTGAAGGCATTCATTCAGCTCTAGCTTGGTGAGTCAACAAACTAGGCCTCCCCAGTTAATCACCTGGAGGCACTCCCCTCTGAAGCAAGTCTCCTGCTCAAAGTCACTCAGCTTTACTTTGCTGCATGGGTTGGGAAGCCCACAGCAATGACTGGTACTCTGTCTCTTGATTTTGCCGCTGCTACTCCTCCAGTGTCACCGCTTTCTGTCCCTGTGTTACAGTTTCAATGAGCAGGGGCTTTGGGGTCCAAACAATATGCTTCACTGCTGGCTCTTCTTCTTTCATGGCAGTGAGATCTCCTTTCCTGCTTCTGAGATGGCTCATTTTATACCCGTGCTAGAGTTCAAAGATTTTACAATCACAATGATGTCTCTAAACATCCACAGCTGAATCTTGCCCAGCTATCACTATTTTCTCCCACCTTCTCTTACCCAGCCCCATCAAGAAAAGAGGCATTTGGTGGGAGTTACAAAGACTAAGAAGAGACATATTTAAAAATTCACTACACCCCACAGGCCTATTAGTGAATGATAACACAAGGGAGGTAAGTACTCCTTAGAATGATCAACCAAATGAAATCAAGGGCAGTATTTGCCCAGAGATAAAGTTCAGAGGGAAGAGATAGAAAAGTAGGGTTAATAGGAATGGTAAACAGGTAGGAATTGGGAAGAGGGCTGTTACATTGGGGGTTTTTAATCAATATCATGAAAGAAAATGTATATGAACTGTTAAACAGAAAATCATTTTTTTTTCTGAAAGCTTGTACCCAAATCACAATAAAGTTAAAAAAAAAAAAAATGGATCCATTAATATCTAGCCACTGTACTACCACCATTATCCCAGCAAACTAACTTTAGACTTTTTTTTTTTTTGCCATGTAGTAACCTCTAAGCCACAAGAGCCAAGTAGAAGAAGATGTGAATGTGTAGGCTGAAGCACAAAAGAAGAAAGATGAGTCAGAGATGCAAGTAAACACTAGCATGTGCACCCACAGAAAATATAGCAATAGGAATATGGAATGCCAGAGGCTGGGACACTGTACAAGTTGTTAACTGCATGCTACTGTCTAGAACTTCTGTTTCAATGGATTTAGAACTTTCATCACCATTCAACAATCCATGAACACTTGAGAGACCCACCTTATTTGTACCAAATCAGTCCATTTTGATCCTTTGCCCAGGATCGATCACATTCTGGGCTAGTTCTGTTCTTGGTTCTCAGTTGTGGCTGAATAAAACATGTGCATCATAAATCATCTCTTCTGCTGCTTAGCTGAAGAATCAAAACAAAACAAAACAAACCACTGCTACTTGCTTTCTAAGATATCCTGGGTCTTTCTTTCCCATTTTGTTCTGGACCTTTCTCCTTGTTACTGGCTGGCTATGTGCCATTAAGTCTGTTCCAACTCATAGCAACCTTGTATAGAGTTTTCGAGGCTGTAAATCTTTACAGGAGCAGAAAATCTCACCTTTCTCCCATGGAGTGCCTGGTGGATTTAAGCTGCTGATTTGCAATTAGGCAGCCTAACTACACCATCAGTGTTCCTTTTCTTGGCACTACTGACCTGTTTTAAATCCACTTCCACAATTTCTCCTCAAGAAGGCCTGAATCCAGGTAGGAGTCCAGACTGGTCAGGTTCATAACTTCTTTTAGGTTACCATGATACAATCCCTGTAGATCTGATCATAGACTCCCTTGCACTAAACTGCTAATAAAGGCAAAGTGCTTTTCTCAAATTGATTTCCTGCATTTTCCCAGGAACAACTTGACTGTTTTGTGGCTCACCTGTTCTCAAGTCCGTCAAATACCTGTCGCTTTCCTCTACATAGATACTGATACCTTCCAGCTCTTAAGGCTTTGGGTGAGTTTTTCCTGTGTGCTTCCATTCTAGGGATCATAGTTTCATTCCAAACATTCAAAGGGTTTTGGTTTTGCCTTCTAGTTTCTCTGTCTATTTTAATGTGGGGATTCAGAAATATGCCAAACTAGGCTATTACAGCTGCTACCACTTTTCTAGAGTGATCCCTTGACAACATGTCTGATCACTCCACTTCTCTGTTCAAAAACCTTGACATGACTTCTCATTTCACTCAAAGTAAAAGCAACAGTCCTTGCAATGGTCTACAAGGCACTGAATGATCAATCCCGCCTACCAACACCCCTCCCATCACTGAGTGATGTAATCTTTTACGCGTCTCCCTTTTGTTTTTTCCTGTTACACTAACTTCCTTGCTGTTCCATGAACATGCCATAGTGGTATCCTCCCATATTTGGACTCTACTCTAGACGTTTCTTCTACCTTGATTACTCTTCTCCTTGATATGCTGATGTTGTTAAGCACCGTCAAGTTGATCCTGACTCATAGCGACCCTATATAGGCTTTCCAAGGAGCAGCTGGTGAGCTTGAACTGCCGGCATGGCTCAATTAACCACTTCCTTCACATCTTCCAAATATTTTTCTCAGCATCTAGTCTATCTCACCACTGCAGTCTCCACCCAGCACTCCTGATCCCCTTTACTCTGTTCTACTTTTTCTTTTTCTCCCCCTTTAACCATATTAGATATGTATTATTCTTATTTATTGTCTATTTTTCCCTAGCGGGAATGTAAAGTCCATGAAGGCAAGAAACATTTTCTGTTTTGTTCTCTGAAGTATGTCAAGTGCCCAGAAATCACACGGTTGAGAGTAATTGCTCAATAAATGCATGAATGAATCAATACATGAAGGAGGGCAAGATGCAGTTTACTCTGATATAGTCTCTGGGAGCTCCTTTGGTGCCATGTCACCACCTCAATCACATTTCTCTCCTAACCCCTTGGGATGCCATGGTCAGCAAGCCCATTGATCTGAATGAGTATAGAGCCTGGTCAGAGTCTGCCCCTGAGTCTTATAGTGTCTCAGAAGACAAACAAGTGTTAGAGACATTCTTTCTAGGACCTTTGAGTTCATCCCTAGCCAGAAATACCATCCTGGCCACGCGTCTTCTAGCATTTCAGCCCATCTGTTCCTCATCCCACTGAAATGGCAGAGAGAGGTGCCTGGAAGGGTGGAAACATTGAGACAACGCCAAGTCTTGATCAAGGGGTCAAGGTAGAAGAGAAGATGAGAATGAATCATTTTGCATGACAATCTCTCTGCCCTTGAGCACCAGCCTGAGTCCAGCTGTGCAGAGCTATTTGGAAGGCTTTGTAATGGGGGTCAACTGTGTCCTTGCCCCTATGGATGCCAATGATGATTATTATTTACTTAGTGTTCTCAGTCAGCTCAGTCTCAGAGAACAGACGTCACATTACCCATCTACTAACTGGAAAAAGTACAGCCAAAATGTTCCTTGGAAGTGAAGATGGCAAGACTTTTTCTCATGTATTTTGGACATGTTATCAGGAGGAACCAGTCCCTAGAAATGGACATCATACTTGGGAAAAGTAGAGAGTCAGTGAAAAAGAGGAAAACACCAAGAGATCAACTGGTACAATGGAGGCAATAATGGGCCCAAACAAAATTGTGAGGATGGTGTTGGACTGGGCAGTATTTTGTTCTGTTGTATATAGGGTCACTATGAATCAGAACTGACTCGTCTGTATCTAACAACAACAGCTCTTTCAAGACAACTGATGAAGTCAGCACAGATCAAGAAAGCATTGGTCTCAATAGCCTTACGTCCTAAGCCTAAGGTAGATTTCAATTTAAGAAGATGGCCCTGCACCAAATATTTTTTTCCAAGTGGTTGCTAGTCTATTGCCAAGACCAAGGAAAATAGGTAAAAGTTTGAAATTGAGGTTCTTTCTAGCCCTAAGCTTAGGGTGCTCAACTTTTTCCATCAATTTCTTTTTATCCTTATAAAAACTGCAAGTACAGCAGCCAAGATCAGCTCCCTTCTCTTCCCCAAGTTGTCATGGGCACGACTGTGTCAGCTCTCCTACCCCCTCCTTCCACCACCCCATCTCTACCACAGGAAAAGAAGCAAGTTGTCAAGCTGTTGCTTCCATTCTTTTTCCTTCTTATTCTCAGGCTATATCAGTATGGATAGTCCTTGGCCAGTAAAAACTGATGGTTTCCATTTCTATTAGCTCAAGAGTCTTTAAACCACAGGAACCTAAAACTCAAATCATATCTCAGTTTCCAGCATTTTCTTGAACCTAGACCAAAGATCCAGTGCTCCTGCCCTGTAGTCACTGGAAGCTCCAACACAGTAAGAAAAAGACTCTATGCACCATATGTAGAAAGAATGATATCTCATTTTCCAGTGAGCCCCCTTACTTAAATACTACTGTCCACTCTTTATAGATAAAGGAACCAAGTTCAGTGAGGTTGAGTGGCTTATCCAAGATCATCAGCTTAGAAAAGGTCCCACTAATTTTTACTCCATTGTCAGACTTTTTATCCAGTCTATGTGGGGCTCTGTGTGCAAGAAGCTCAGTAACATTCAGCTTCCAAGGTGCCATAGAAATTTGACTTTCAAATGAGGGGACCATCCAAATAGCTTTGTCCAAGAGAATTCTGTTGGTGCCTGATGTTCCAGAGTAATTATTATTATTTTAGAGTTACCATCACATAGATTCCAATTCATGGTAATCTCATGTATGTCAGAGTAGATGTTTTATTCCAAAATATCAATGACTGATAATTTGTTAGCATATTGCCAGACTGTTTTTCTAAGGCACTTCTGGGTAGAATTGAACTTCCAACGTCTTGGTAGCAGTCAAGTATGTTAACTATTTGTGCTATCTAGTAACAATGATTGGAGAAGTTTTGGTAACACAGTGGGTTAAGCATTAGGCTGCTAACTGAAAGGTTGGTGGTTTGAGGTATTCTGCTCTCATAATGATTTACAGCCTTGGAAAACCTATGGAGCAGTTTTCCTCTATCCTATGGGGTCGCTATGAGTCCGAATTGTCTTGAAGACAGTGGATTTAGTTTTTAGTAGGAACAGTTACTATTAATTAATGTCTTCTTTTACTCTCAAAGTGGTCTTAGTGTGGACAATAAATTATATAATGACCCTATCCAAAACAGACCAGGAGCAATCTACTAAAAATTGCTCCAGAGGTCACTTAGCAGTTGGCATAAAAAAGGCCTGGTTAGGGCTTTGTTGTTCTCAGGGCCTGCCCCACCCCAACGTCTCCTGATGGCTTTACCTCAGATACTCCTTTCCAACTACTCAAAGCTCTCCTTGCACAATAGAGCTATGACGTGCCAGACAGAAGGGAATGAAGTTGGAACATGCCAGGGAGTACTTACTACCCTGGGTGCCTCATCAATAGTAGGTCCCTGTTTTACAGAGCAAAACCAAATTCTCCAGATATATTCTCCCAACCCTAATAGATAAAGGACTCTCCTGTCGAAGAGAAATTTAACAAACTACCCAATGTAGTTTGTGAATGCCCTTGTAAGGGAAGATGTCTTTGACCAAAGCTTTTACAGCACATTTGAGCTCCCCCAGAGATTTCCCTTTATGACACAGTAAAATGACACTTGGAAAGAGCAGATAAATATCTGAGTTTGAAGTCTAGCTTTCCCACTCATTAGCTGGGTGACCTTAAGTAAGTTACTCAACTTCTCTGAGCTTCAGCTTTCTAACTCATCTAAGGATTGACAAAGAATATCTACCTTGTAATGTAATTGTGGAATGTTGGATATGTGTAACATGTCTGGCACATTAATAGCAATGATGATATTGAAATTTGTCTGTCATTGAGTATAACACAGCAGTGCTGATCTCTGGACATAAGAGGAATATTCTAAAGGCATAATCTCCAAAGGGAATGACCAATAAATACTTCTAAAAGATTTAGAATTTTTGAGAGGAAACAGTGTAAGAATTTAGCCAATTCACACTACACTAACATTTACTTAATAACTAGCATATGCCAGGTATGATAATGGGTACTGGGGATTACAGGGATACATATAAATGAGGTTGCTGTCACAGCCAAATGGTTACAGTCAGGTTACAGGGGACATGTGTCCCCACTTGACCAACACTTCAGGCTGTAATAGCAGAAAGGATGAGACAGACCTGATTTTACTCAGCAGGTTCAGGGACCTCATAGAAGAGGAAACAAATGAACTGCCCTGGCCGACTAAGCAGCACTTGTAGGCATCTGAGAGCATGTTTATATTCTAGGCTGAGATGTTCCCTTTCATTTTTTGTTGTTGTTAAGTGCCTTCGAGTCGGTTCCGACCCATAGCGACCCTGTACAGGGTTTCCGAGGGTGGAAATCTTTACGGGAGTAGAAAGCCTCATCTTTCTCCCGCGGAGCGACTGGTAGTTTCGAACCGCTGACCTTAAGGTTCGCAGCCCGATTCGTAACCACTACGCTACCAGAGCTCCTTCTTTACTCTGCAAAAAACATGTGGCTTTTCAAAGAGGAGAATAGAAGTGACACCTTCCTACTCCTGTTCCTACTTTCTTATCTGATGATAGTGTCCAATTATAAAATTAAATACCTGTTCTAACAGCCACGTACACAGAAACATAGAATTGTAGATGCAGAAATTAATCATGTCTCAGATACAAATTCAAGTCACACATTAAAAAAAAAAAGTTTCAACTTCATAAAGTTCACTTTGAGACACCGAAAAGAAAGAAAGCAAAGCACTGAATCACAGACAAAATACGTAAACGATGATTATGTTAAAGGTAAAAAGACAAACAGTACTTGAGATGTGTCACTGCTAAGAGATATGAACCGAGGTCATTGGCTGGAAAGTGGAATTAGCAAATCCATCCATTATTCCTTTGCGTCTGTTTCTATTCTCAAGTCTTGTTTAAACTAGTAAATTAGCTTTCTTATAAACAAGCAAGCAAGCAGTTGACTCTAGAATGGAAGCGAAATTCCGGCTCATTGTTCTTATTATTAAAGTAGCTCTGGTGGCATCAAGCTCTGCTGCAAACCTACAGGCAAGTGGCTTGAACTCACCCACGAGCTGCACCGCCAGAGAAAGATGAAGCTGTCTGCCCTTTAAAGATTTACAGCCTATTAGAACCTCACGCAACTCTACTGTGTCCTAGAGGCCCACTATGAGTTGTAATCTACTCAATGGCCACAAGGAGTTTGATTTTGTTTGGGTTGGGGTGGGATTTTTTGGACACTGACTAGTGGCCCCTGAGGGCTTTCTTTATCTACTATCTGCCATCTTGCCCTTTTGCTCTGTTTTTGAAGCAATAGTTCCCAAGATAGGGAGATTGCTCCTCAGGGTAATTTGGCAATAAATTTGACTGTTGCAATAAAGGATGGAGGATGCTAGCAGTATCCAGTGGGTAAAGATCAGGGATGTTGCCCAGCATCCTACATTGTACAGGACAACCCCAAGAATGAAGAATTTTAACAACCCAATATGTCAAGGAGCTCTGGTAGTGTAGTGGTTACAAATCGGGCTGTGAACCTCAGGGACAGCAGTTAGAAACTACCAGCTGTTCCATGGGAGAAAGATGAGGCTTTCTGCTCCCATAAAGATATACAGCCTCGGAAACCCTGTACAGGGTCACTATGAGTTGGAACCTACTCCACGGCACATAACAACAATATGTCAAGAGCACAGTCTTCAGTATGGATTATATCTCAATGTAAAGAAAACAAAAATCCTCACCACTGGACCAATAAACAACATTCTTATCAATGGAGAAAAGATTGAAGTTGTCAAGGACTTCATTCTTCTTGGATCGACTATCAACATTCACGGAAGCAGCAGTCAAGAAATCAAACGACATATTGCATTAGGCAAATCTGCTGCACAAGACCTTTTTAAAGTGCTGAAGAGCAAAGATGTCAGCTTGAGGACTAAGGTGTGCCTGACCCAAGCCATGGTATTTTCAATAACCTCATATGCATGCGAAAGCTGGACAGTGAATAAGGAAGACCATAGAAGAATTGATGCCTTTGAGTTATGGTGTTAGAGGAGAAGATTGAAAGTGCCTTAGGCTGCCAAAAGAACAAATAAATCTGTTTTGGAAGAAGTGCAGCCAGAGTGCTCCTTGGAGGCCAAGATGGCCAAACTTCATCTCTCATACTTTGGACATAATGTCAGGAGGGACCAGTCACTGGAGAAGGCTATCATGTTTGGTAAGGTGGAGGGTCAGAGAAAAAGAGGAAGACCCCCAATAAGATGGATTGGCCAAGTGACAGCATCGATGGACTCAAGCGTGGCAACAGTAGTGAGGTTGGCTCAGGATTGGGCAGTGTTTTGTTCTGCTGTGCATAAGGTCGCTATGGGTTGGTACCAACTCGATGACACTTAACAACAACAACAGTATGTCAATGGGAGTCCTGGTGTGGTGCTATGGGTTAATGCACCAGACTGCAAAACCATTTGAACTGCAAGATGAGAGGTTCAAGCTTACCAGCCACTCCTTGGAAATGCTATACAGGGTGGCTATGAGTCAGATCTGACTCAATGGCACTTAACAACAACACTATGTCAATAGTACTGAGGTTGCAAAACCCTCATGTAAAATTTGGATAAATTGATACAGGCTTTTGCAAAGGAAAAAGAAGAAATCGAATACAAGAACTTGTAGCTTTCAAATCATGAAAATGTGAAAGGACTATTAATATGTTGTTGTTGTTGTTAAATACCGTCAAGTTCCAACCCATAGTGAGCCTGTATAGGGTTTCCGAGGAGCAGCTGGTGAACTTGAATCACCAACCTTGCAATTCAAACGGATTTGCAGTCTGGTGCATTAACCCACAGCGCCAGGTGTATTTACAGGTAACAATTAGAGAAAAGCAAAAGGAAAAGGGCTGCCCTGGCTTCCCAAACTTCCCAGACCACAATCTAAGAAAGAATTCCCTTTGCTGGTTAGTAAGTTATTATACAAATTTTTCAAAGAATAAAAAAAAAATGATACCACTTATGTACACATATACTTAACAACAATGTCTACATACATGTATGTATAGATATGTCTACATTTGCATGTAGATCTATATATGACTTGTTGTTGTTGTTGTTGTTACATGCTGTTGAGTCAATTCCAAGCAATAGCAACCCTGTATAGGGTTTCCAAGGCGCAGCTGGTGAGCTTGAACCACCAACATCGCAATTCAAATGACTTTATAGTCTGATGCATTAGCCCATAGTGCCACACACATACATATATAGCAATTCTCCCGCATTAAAATAATTGTACTATGTTGTTATTAAGTGCCATTGAGTCGATTCTGACCCATAGCGACTCTGTATAGGGTTTTCAAGCAGTGGCTGGTAAGCTTGAACTGTCGACCTTGCAGTTCAAATGACTGAAGTCTGACACATTAGCCCAGTGCCACACCAGTACTGTTAAGTTGGTTCTAATTCATAGTCACCCTGTATAGGGTTTTCAGTGTGCAGCTGGTAGGTTTGAACCACTAACCTTGTAGTTCGCAGTCCAGTGCTAATCATACATATTCTTTATATCATAGAACCTGCATGTCTGTAATAATAAAGTAAATTGATAATAAATAAAATGAAATGAAAATATTTATTGATGAAATAATACGCTGTCAAAGATTTGCTTTCAAATGCTACAATAAAAACATTTTAAGAAGATTATGTTGGCAAACTGTCAATCATTGTTGAAACTGAGTAGAGGTTATATAATTTTCTGTATATGGTTTTAAATTTTCCATACGAAAAAAATAAAAGGTAATAATTGGGAAATTTCCTGAGTTTTCATATAGAACCATCTTTGAGATTTAATGTTAATTGAAAGAAGCAAGGAACAGAATACTTGTGGGAGACATGTGAAGGGTGTAAAATGTATTTTCATATATACAAGCAGACATTCTTAAAAGATATCCAAGACATCAACTACAGAGGCTATTTGGGGCTATGGATAGCCAAGTCAGCAGCTAAAGGACAGATGATAGAGGTGAGAATAACACTTTTGAATATACATTTTTTTAAATTTGTGAACCACATGAATGCATTACATATTCAAAACTTAACAATATTTAGATCCAGAGAGGGAAAGCAAAGGTGTGCTGAAGACCTGGGGGGCACGGGGGAAGGATTGCATGAAGGGGATTGTAACCATGGCAATGAGACGATATACGATAGAATGAATGTAAAACTAATTTTCTCCCATGTAAACTATCACATAATTCACAATAAAACATTTAAGAAAAAAAAATTAACAATGAAAAATGAGAAAATCACCTAAAAACTAATGTCTTTAAAAAAAAAAAGGCATAATGTTGCCATATTTATGTCCCAGCCTTGAAAAGAACTCATACTGCTTTCACAAAGATTGTATCATTTATCTTCACAAAAATCCTAAAATATTAAAATGGAGACAGTGGGGACAACAAGCAGGATCTCAATCTGTTACAGGTGGGGCACACCATGTGAAATGCAAATTACACTTGATCTCTCTGGTTCTATGGAGTAGAAAAGGTCCAAAGTGTAATGTTAGAGGGAGTTAGCTTTAGACTCAGTGGAAAGAATTTTTTAACACGGACAACAGTCTGAGGAGAACTTAACTGCCCACCACCATCGAGTCACTTGTAGGACATATTAGAACTGCTTCACAGGGTTTCCAATACTGTGAATCTTTACACTGGTGGGTTGAATCGCCAACCTTTTGATTAGCAATCCAGTGGTTAATGCACTGTGCACCCAGAACTCCTTAAGACGTTATTACAATCAAATGATACCCAAAGTCTCTGAGTCAATTTTGACTCATAATGACACCATAGGACAGAACAGAACTGTTCCTTAGGGTTGGTTAAATAAACTGTAACATTGTATATAAGCAGAGTCTCTGAGTACTTCAAACATCTTGAGCTTTTGCTGGACCTGTCAATCAACACAGTGGCCTGGAATATTGAGTATCAGGCAACTTTAGTCTAGCCAAGTGACACAGGGGAGGGGTGGTTCTCTTGGCGGCTGTTTGTTTTAAACTTGCCTAGGTAGTTCTCTGAACATTTATTTAAGGAAGGCAGGGGTGTGGGGGCAACTGGAGATTGTCAAACCCAGTTTGCTGTTGTTATTAGGTGCCATCCAGGTGGTTCCAACTCATAACAACCTTATGCACAATAGAACAAAACATTGCCTAGTCCTGTGCCATCTTCACAATTATTGCTAAGCTTTAGCACATCCTGCTGCCTCTTTGGCAAATCTATCTCATTGGGATCTTCCTCTTTTTTGCTGACCCTCCATTATACCTAGGATGATACTCTTCTCAGGGACTGGTCCCTCCTGATAATGCGTCTGAAGAATGAGAAGCAAAATCTCACCAACCTGGTTTCTAGGGAACATTTGGCTGTACTTCCTCCAACATAGATTGGCTTGTTCTTCTTCTAGTAGTCTTTGGTACTTTAAATGTTCTCCTCCAACACCATAACTCAAATGCATCAATTCTTCTATGGCCTTCCTTATTCAGTGTACAACTTTCATATGCCTATGAAACTACTGAAAATACCATGACTTGAGTCAGGTACAACTTAGTCCTCAAACTGACATCTTTGCCTTTGAACACTTTAAAGAGGTCTTGTGCAACAAATTTGCCTAATGCAATACATCATTTGATTTCTCGACTGCTGCTTCCATGAGTGTTGATAGTGGATCCAGGCAAAACAAAGTCTTTGACAATTTCAATCTTTTCTCCCTTTACACGGATGTTGTTTATTGGTCCCGTGGTGAGGATTTTTATTTTCTTTACATTGAGGTGCAACCCATACTGAAAGCTTTTGTTGTCGTTTTATCTCGATCAGTATTTTAAGTCCTCTTGGCTTTCAACAAACAAGTTGTATCATCTACTTGTATCTCAGGTTGTTAATGAATCTTCCTCCAATCCTAATGCTGCCTTGTTTTTCATATAAAAGTTTCTCGGATTATCTGCTCAGCATACATACTGAATAAGTGTGGTGAAAGAAAACAATCCTGGCACACACCTTTCCTGGTTTTAAACCATTCAGTGTCCCCTTGTTCTGTCCAACAACTGCATCTTGATCTCATGAGCACAATGAAGTATTCCAGAATACTCATTCTCTGCAATGTTGTCTATAGCTTGTCATTATCCACACATTCTAAAGTATTTGCATAGTCAATAAGGCACAAGTAAACATCTTTCTGGTGTTCTCTGCTTTCAGCCAAGATCCATCTAATGTCACTAGTGATATCCTTCATTCCACATCCACATCTGATCTGGCTGAACCACTGACAGTTCCCTGTCAATGTACTGTTGCAGCTGTTTTAGAATTAGCTTTTACAAAATTTTACTTGCATGTGATGTTAATGATACTATCCTATGATTTCCACATTCTGTTGGGTCACCTCTCTTTGAATTGGGCACACATATGGAGTGCTTCCAATCAGTTGTCCAAATTTCTTGGCATAGATCAGTGTATGCCTCCAGTGCTTCATAATTTTGATGAAAGATTTCAATTTGTATTCCATCAATTCCCAGAGCCTTGTTCTTTGGCAATGCCTTCAGTGCACCTTGGACTTATTCCTTCAGTACCGCTGGTTCTTCATCATATGCTATCTCTTGAAATTGTTAAACATCATCCAATTCTTTTTGGTACAATGACTCTGCATTTTCCTTTGATTCTTTCTGCATCATTCAATATTTTGTCCATAGAATCCTTCAAAATTGTAAATTGAGACATGAATTTTTTTTCTTTAGATCTTTCAGCTTGAGAAATGATAAATGTGTTTTTCCCTTTTGGTTTTCTAACTCCAGGTCTTTGCACATCTCATTAAATATTTGACTTTGTCTTCTTGAGCTGCCTTTTCAAAGTTTCTGTTCTTTTGTTTTCTTATTCCTTCCATATGCTTTAGCACCTCTACAGTACACAACAATTTTCAGAGTCTCTTCTGGCATCCATTTTGGTCTTTTTTTCTTCTTTCTTGTCTTCTTGATGACCTTTTGCTTTCTTCCTGGAAGATGTTCTTTATGTCATTCCACAACTCTTCTTGTTTTCGATGATTAGTATTTAATGAATCAAATCTGTTCTTGAGATGATCTCTAAATTCATGTGGGATATATTCAAGGTCAAGTTTTGGCTCCCGTGGACTAGTTTTCATTTTCTTCAGCTTCAGCCAGAACTTGCATATGATCAATTGATGGTCTGTTCCACAATTTACCTATTATCCTAATGATGCCTTATTTTTTATATAAATATGAAAATGGTTGATGATATGGAACTTTTGGTTGATGATATGGAACTTTTCCACCATCTCTTCCCACAAATGTAATCAATTTGATTTCTGTGTATGTCATTTGGTGACGTCCATGCCTATAGTCACCTTTTTTGCTATTTAAAAAAGTTATGTGCAATGAAGAAGTCATTGTCTTGCAAAATTCTATTGTGCAATCTCCAGCATAGTTTCTATCACCAAGGCCATATTTTCCAACTACTCTTTGTTTCCAACCTTTGCATTCCAGTCACTAGTAATTATCAATGCATCTTGATTTCATGCTAAACAATTTCAGACTGAAGAAGTTGGGAGAATTCTTCAAATTTTTCATCACTGGCTTTAGTGGTTGGTGCCTAAATTTGAATAATAGTGGTATTAACTGGTCTTCTTTGTAAATGTATGGATATTAGCCTGTCATAGTTTCATGATACATCTTG